>NW_007726587.1:267547-316807 GCF_000696425.1 Galeopterus variegatus | reverse complement strand
CGGGAACTGGTCTGTATGTGGGATCCGACCCCTCGGCGGGAGCGCCACCGCACTTCCCAAACGGCGCACTATAGCAGTGCGCCACCGTGCCGGCCCTTCTAGTAAAATTTTAAAAAACAAAAACAAAACAAAATAGTGGTTGTATATTTTTCTGAGAACAAAAACAAAACTATTTTATAAATTTCTAGAATACTAAATATTAATATATAAAATGCATATCATCTAGCCTCGAAAAAAAAAAAAGGAACTGATGGGAAATTTTGGAGGCTGATAGAAAAGCCAGGCTTGAAGCAATTTCACACATGGCTGATGAAAGAAGTTGACAGACTGAATCAGAATATCAAATGGCTTACCGTCCAGAGCCATAAGACGAGGAGCAGGCAGCTTTTGGATATAAGTTCTGGCATATTTATGGAAAAAAAGAGTTCTTATTTTGATTACACAAAAAAGTATTTAGAAGGGCTAACAAAAGAAAAAAGCAACATTGAATAGGAGACATAATACATTAAAGTGCAAATGTTTGGAGATAGACTGTTTTAGAGATGCAGGGTAAAACGTGGGTCTCTGTGTTTCGTATGTGACCACCTTTCAAGCTAAATTATGTAAGTTTAACTGTTGGATAAAATACAGGACTGAAAACTACTATTTTTTCAATTTCACTATCTGTAAATAATAGCTGATTTATACATTTTATAGGTTTATCTCTTCTGTGTACCACCTGAAGACAATATTAACTGACAAGATAGAAGGCCTCCCTTAATAGTGATGAAGTGGTAGTGGAGAAAAGCAGAATGGCTTTTAATTTGGGAAAAAGCTCAGAGGAGTCAACAACTAAATGCTTATACAAATATTTGCTGGGGGGACATTTACAAATGAGAAAGAGATGGCCAGCCACAAAATAAGCATCTCTGGATCAGTTCTTAGGATGCTGTCAGGTTTCCTGATCATGCCTCCCTGAAGAGCTTTTAAAGATAATCTACTCCAAGTTCCCCCCAAAGCCATCTCAACTGCTTTATCTGAATGTCAGTCTTCATTCATTTGTTCATGGAATGATTACTAATAGCTATTATCTGTGCCAGGAACCGTGAGAAGTGCTGGGGCTGCAGTGTGAACGAAATGGACATGGCCTCTGCTTGCATGAAGCTTGCAGGTAGCTGGGGAGACGGATATTTTATTTCAGTTTGTGGCTTACTGAATTTTGAAGAGCCAGTGGCATCCAAATGGAGTTATCCAGCAGCAATTCTAGTTATTTCCTAATTCTTACTGGTGAACAAGATTGGTGTTCTAAGAAGTAAAATAACATATATAGCATGTTATAAACTATGCTTCTTTGTTTTATTAAATGCAATTTCATGATTGATTTCTGCTTTTATGTTTAAGGTTTAGAAAATGTTATACATTTTGGGACTGTAGTCTTTATGTGGTTAAACGTGAGGTTTGTGAGATAATTTCTCTAAAAAGAACAATGGGCCCTTGTTAAGGATTGTTAATCTCTTTATTTAACTTGTGTCAGTTCTACGTAAAACACCTTTTCCCAAAAGTATGACTTGCTAAAATAGCACCTTACTTATGATACTTTATGTAGAATTTGGGAGTTATGATTTCTGGTGGGGCTAGAAGTAGAACCCAATCTGGGGCTTTTTTCAGGAGTCAGTATATTTCTTTTACTTTCTGCCAGAATATTGATTTGCTGGAAAGAAAAATTGAAATATCTTCAATGAATTCTTAAATTCCTACCAGTCAAAATAAATATTTTAATTCTTTTATTTTCTTACTTTTTGTTTCCTGATAATTTAATAAATTAACAGGTATTAATTATTTTCTAATTATCAGGTATTTGGCTATGGGGGATAGAAAAATAAATGGGACGCAGTTTTTGTCCTTGAACAGTTCCATTTTATAGGAGAGAGAGACACAGACATTTAAAAAAATCCCTATACAACACGATTAGTGCTATAAATTATATATAAGCCTAGTGCTGTGGGTGCACCAAGGATGTAATAGTGGCAAAAGCCTTGAAGTGATGGGGGAGGGGGCAAGTTTATAAGAAGAAGCAGAGGGCAATATTGAGTAGAAGGAAAAGCTCATGAAAAAGCTTGGATTTAGGGAAGCAGGGCATATCTGGGGATTAGCAAGTACTTCTCTTTTACTGTACTGTTAAGTGAACTTAGGGCGACTGCTGAAGGTGAGGCTGTTGGAGAAGGTGGGTCACTTGTGGAAGGAAGAGTCTTGTATGCACAGTTCAGAGGTCTGGAATTGTACTGTGGATGATGGGAAATACTTTGAACATATTCAACCAGAGTTTGGCAGGATCAGATTTTTATTTCAGAGATAATTCTGCCCACATTGGGAAGAAAGGACTAGTGGTTGGAAAAACTGACAGCATGGGGAACATTTAGGAAACTGTTGAGTTCAAGGGATTTAGAGGAGCTTGAACTAACACAATGGCAGGAGGAGAGGAAAGGGATAGATTTAAGAAATGAAACCTTTTTTATAATAAATAATGCTTCTGATGGGGACTAATGTTAATGATGATATTATCTTGACATACCATATTTTTAAAGAATTATATATTCTTTCATATCCATTGCTTCACATATTATAATAGCACATTGTGATATGCAGGTAGTATTTCCACTTCAGAAATTAAGGACAGTAAACCAAAAGGCTCATCATTAAAGATGGTCGGATAGACTCGTGGTGTTACAGGTTCTGTACAAACACTTAGGAAGGCATAACACAGCCTTCCTGGAGCTTATATGACAAATGAATAAGGAAATGTAGAGGGCAAAGAAAAAGTCTGTTTGGGAGGACAGGACAGTAGTTAGAAGAGATAGGAAAGAAGTGATGCATACATAAATATAGTGTGAAGACTTGCTGACCATCACACCAAATTCCATTCCCTAGAAGCGAAGTGAAGGAGTCATGCTGGGGCAAGACTAATAGAGGTCAGAGATTTTTCTGGAATTTTTGAAGGCTTCTGTAAAACACATGAATCATCACTTGACCTTTGCACTTTACCACATTTAATTGCCCTCTCCCCACCCCCACCCCCCAAAAAAACCCAGTATATGAAAATGCACACTTATTAGGTAAATCAGGCAGTGACTGATTTTTCAAAGATTCTTAGCTTTACAAAGGGCTTATCGAATGATGGCTATTTTTAAAATTACATGCTCCTCAGGGCATGAAAGTAGCATTCCATCTAAGCAACTGCAGCTTGCGACACAGAGGAGCTTCTGAAATTTTAGGTGAAATCCGAGAGCATCTGTGTGTGTATAATTCAAAAGAGAAACTACTTTTGTTTGCTCTAAGCAAGGAGTATAAAATGAGCAATTCCACAGCTTTAAGACATTGAATTTAAAACAGTCTCAGAAATTCAGCTAGACAAAAGTACACACAACTTAAGCTTAAGAGAGAGAGAGAAAAAGAAAACTTTGAAGCTTATTTTTTAAAAATAATTTTTTCAAAGCCAAGTTCATTTACCTTTTTTTTTAATTTTTGGAAACCGGGATATTGGGTTATGGTTAGAGTCTATATGGCTATACTGATTTTTCATGAGAGTCAGATAGTACTAAAACCAATATTGGCCAGATCATATGACTAAATGGCAGTTAAATATAAATATTTCTAAGCCCTTTTTGGAAGAAGAGGGGAGTTTATTCTCACCCTGGAGATTGTGAACCAAATGAAATTAAAATATGATATTTGTTTTTAACAAGTTCTTAATCATAACTCTGTGATTATAACTATTCCTTATATCTGTTACTAATTTTAATTTGTTATTCTAGTTGAAAGTTAATATTGAATATAACAGTATGACTAGAAAATAATTTCTTAATTGCAATTTGAGGTGGTAAGCATGCTGATAGCATTGATTTGTTCAGCACAACTTGGGCACAGGTGCTGACAGTCAGCTCTTGCCCCATGAATATGTATAATCAATAAAAAATAAATAAAAAATAATTCTTATTTCTTTACTGGTATACTCATTATTTTGAAATTTTTAGAGCCATATATGTTTTTTAAACATGTTTTTTTCTTAACCACACTTTGATTATATGATTATATTTGCTAGAGATTTTACAAGTTAATCATTTTTTGTTATGTTCCTTCTTTTATAAGAAGTGTTCGTTTAGCTATATATAAACAGAAGGTTTTTTTTGAGGATTCACTTTCATGTGAATAACTGCCTCCCAGATAAATCTTTTTAATCGTGTCTCTTAGAGGAAAGCAAGAATTTTTTTCTTTTTTTTTTCCTTCAAGAATTTAAAATTAAGTTTGTATAACAGAGAGACGTTTGTAGATCCATGAAGACAAAGGCTGTGTCATACATCTTTATCTTCCCTACAACCTCACACATTGCCGGGGATTAATCCATGCTTATGTAAGATGTGAAGCACAATAATAGTTCTATAAAAAAACCCGGATGAATTATTTGCCTTGAAAGTGACTATACACAGACATCTCTAAATGACCAATATTCTTAAAATTGGGATAGATAGACATCTTCTGTCCCTCTTCCTGTCTTTCCTTAACCCTCACCCAGGAAGTGCCCCTAGGGGTATGTACACCTTTGTGCATTGTATCTGCTGTTTTTATACACATGAAAAGAAACAGGCTTGCTGGACCCTGGAAACCATAAAATCATTTCCAGCCATTATTTCTTGTCTACTCATTGATACCATTTCCCCTCAATCAGGGGTCCAGTTCTTTCCCATTTCCTAATTTTTTCCTTGCTTTAAAATACAAAGCTACCTTGCATACTGTTTTATACCATCACTGAAAGTTGTTCAGTTCAACTCAACTGACTATATATGGAGGCCCTATGATGTGTTGTCTAACATGCTAGATGGTGATATTATAAAAATGGGTGGGACACAGTCTCTTCCCTTATGAAGGCCACAGCCTAGTGGAACCATAAATGTGGAAACAGATGTCATTCAGTGTCATAGGTGCTGTTACACAGAGAGGATAAGGGCGTGTTAGAGGGATGAAGGTGGGAGTGGTTGCTTCTTCCTAGGGGGCCAGAGAATCTTTCACAGGGCCAGTGGTACTGGATCAGAATTAAGATGCATAGGAGATTTCAAAACAGGTAGATTGAGAATGGACATTCAGGGCAGAGAAAGAAGCGTGGGAAGGCACAGGCCATGAGTTTAGAGAGCATCATGAGGGATCTTTTATGATACATATGGGGGTTTGTACTTTATGCTGCAGGCGAAAGAGAACTAAGCAAGGGCTTTTAGCTGCAGCATAGTATAATCAGGTTTTGGTTTTAGAAATTCACCCTAATAAGCAAGCATGTGAGAATGAAGTAGGTTATTTATCCTTTCTTAAAATAGTACTTAGAGCACATTAGAGAGCATCATGAGGGATCTTTTATGATACATATGGGGGTTTGTACTTTATGCTGCAGGTGAAAGAGAACTAAGCAAGGGCTGCAGCATAATATAACCAGGTTTTGGTTTTAGAAAATCACCCTAATAAGCAAGCATGTGAGAATGAAGTAGGTTATTTATCCTTTCTTAAAATAGTACTTAGAGCACTAAATAGACCAAATATTAACTTTTTTCCTCATCGCCTCAAACAGAACTTTACAGAAGTCCCAATATACTCACTTCTATAATTTGAATTTCCAAATTAGAGATAAATTATCTATATTTAACTTTGAATGTTATATTTTTATAGCATTTTAATATTTTGAGTTTGGGTTTCAGAATCATAGACTCTGTAGCCTAGGTAACATCAGATGCTGCTATAGCAATGCAGCTCACCCATAACTCTCCCTAATCCTTGCTTAGCAGTAAGAATAGGTTTTTCTTGTATTTCTCCTCAAGGCATCTTAAAATAGGACTGTATTGAATAGGTATGACTATTCTACATATCTTAAGCATTTTCAGGGAAAAAAAGATGAAATTTATATGTGAATTAATCAGAGCAAATGTCTAAAAGAAGAGGAATAGAGTTATAGTAACCAAAGACTAAAAATCTAGTATAACGTAACATGACAAAGTTCAGAACTTAGGTGCCAAGAACTGCCTTCATGTGGCATTAGTGATCATCTACAGTCTAGTCCAAAAAGTGATCCTGCTGTACGTGCAGGGCATGAGTCTTCCATTCAGAACAAGGTGAGACAGTTCGTCCATGTCATATAATGTAGTTTCTTTCTGTCGCCTTCTCTCACTAACTTTGTTAGATTAGAAGATACTGACACTACTCTTGAGAATTTTGTAATCTTTTCTTTTCTCTTTTTTTAAAAAAATTATTTTTATTATGGTGAAAAATGCTTAACATAAAACTTATCATTCTATAATCCTAAATGTACCTTTCAGTAGTGTTAAGTATATTCACATTGTTGTGCAATGTAATCTTTTTATTCTTAACTAATACTTTATATTCCTTTCTGATTAGGTTAATAATTATTTTTATTTAACATACTACTAAGTCTTAAGTTTTATACATCTTTTCTCATTTTTTTGTACGTTCTATTTTTAATCATAAATGCTGAATCAAGATTCTTTTCAGAGTAACTTTCTCTGAAAGGACTCACTAGTACTTTAATAATGCAATCTTTGATACTTCCTTTCTACTGTAGTTTCTAATGTATTTCTCCCCATACTACCTTTTGACCTCTCCATGGCAGTGTCCTTTTATGAGTCACAAGTGGACACTTCATGAAGCAACGAGCCATGAAACTGGATATGACATTAAAGATTCTTTGAACTGTTGTTTGGTTGTTTGAGGTTGTTGAGGTGTAGGTGTTAATTGAGCTTCCTTAGTCTCAAAGTGAAAATAACCCTGAAGGTTCCACATCTCTAATCGTAGTTGGAAAATAAGCTAGGACTAAAAACACAAACCGAAAAGATTATATATTTTTTGTGTGTCAAGGGAATGAGTATTTTAGTTCCGGTGTAGGTGTTAATTGAGCTTCCTTAGTCTCAAAGTGAAAATAACCCTGAAGGTTCCACATATCTAATCGTAGTTGGAAAATAAGCTAGGACTAAAAACACAAACCGAAAAGATTATATATTTTTTGTGTGTCAAGGGAATGAGTATTTTAGTTCCGATTAACTTTTCTTAGGGCAAGTTTTCCATTTTTACAAAGTAATGTTTTTCTTTAATGATCTTGGGAAGAACAATTACAAGGGTACTTCAAAAAGTTCATGGAAAAATAGAAATGAAAGATAATATGAATATTTCCATGAACTTTTTGAAGCACACTTGTATGTAGCATGGCTTCAAAAATCAAAATTTCAAATTAAATAAATAAGCATATTTTAAACCTTCAAATTAGGTAAAGCCTGTATATTTTAGAATGTGCTTGGTTATGGGTTGCAATTATTAAATACTGCTGAAATTACAACAGAAAATTGGAACCCCCAATTTTTTAGTTATCTCTCCCTAACCTCTTAAGTAATATTAAATTATGCTGTTTGAAATGCTATAGGAGACTATTAAGCTAAGTAAAGAGAAAGTTAAAAATATTAATATTTGTTACTCATACCATATTAAGGCCTGATTTATTTAAACAACTACCACCAAAAAATTCATCCAATTTGATGTTATATGAATGCCATCATTTTTAGTTATGGTAGATCCAGAAAGTTCATGAACCCTGTAAAATTATATGTAATTTATAGTGTGTAAGTATGTGGGCATGTGTGTGTGCATGTTTCTGGAGAGATAGTGTTCATAACTTTCATCAGTCCTGAAAAGACTTCTTGATCCAACCAAAGTTATGAACCACTGTCCCAGAGCTTACTTCGCCCATTTTCCTGTTTATGCCCAGGCCCTGACTCACAACTAGATTTTGTTCCAGAAGTAGTTTGTTTATGAACTGGTTGTTTGGCACTTAGACCACATTTTTCCATAAAATTGATATATCTCTTACTTATATAAATATTATAGAACCTTCACAATGGAGGTACAAAGACAAATAAGGTACACTTCCCAGACTCTGAGTAGTTTATTATCCATCCTGGGGTGAAAAGACACTCCAACCAATCCTCAATTGAGATTGAACTCCTAATTTACTAGTGTCCTTTCTGTTCATTTTTCTGTAGCTGTATCAGAATTAACTACTTCTCACCACTAGAGCTTCGGTTCAAAATAGTAGGACAGGCGAGCCCTTTGATGCCAGAGAGTCAGTAAGAGAAAGGACAAAGCCTGTCTTCTCTCAGCATGAAGGTGTGCCTGTGACACCTATAGAGGGATTAGGTAACTGGTATCCTTGGGATTGAGACACAAGGTAGAATAGCCTGGGGACTTAACTATTAAGGCAAATATATGTTGTGGTTTCTATGGGAAGATGTACTCCTAGTTCTAACTTGGAACCCAGATGTCTGGGACACAGATCTTCTGAAGAGTCTCTCCCTGAAGAGTCCTTTGAAGAATTAACAAGAATAAGGACCTTCTCATTAGTAGCAACTGTTTTGTATTTGAAGTGTTCATAAATCAGACTTTTCTTCCTGAGGTACAGCATGAAAATTGTCTTTTTCCCTTCTCAAATTAGGTTCTTAATGAGAGAATATTAGGTTCTTTTTTTTTTTTTCCTTTTTTTTAATAGCCAAAAGTGGGAAACAACCCAAATGTCCGCCGGTAGGTGAATGTGTAAACAAATTGTGATATATTCATACAATGGAATATACCAGCAGTAAAAAGACAGAAATGATATACACAACAGTATGGATGAATGTCAAAATACATATGCTGATTGAAAGAAAGCAGGCTAAAAGAAAGGATACACTGTATAATGACATTTGTATAAAATTCTAGAAAACAAAATAATAGTTTCTGACTGGTAGCAGATAGGTGGTTGCCTGGGGACAGTTAGTGATTACAAAGAGATATAAGGAAAGTTTTGGGTGTGGTGAATATGTTAAATATCTTAATTATGGCAGTGGTTTTATGGCCATGTACATATGTCAAAAAATATCAAATTTTACACTTTAAATATGTGCAGTTTATTATATGGCAATTATATCTCAGTAAAGCTGCAAACTTTTTTCTATAATGTCATTTTCTTTTGGTTGGTATTTCTTGCTTAATTGATGCTAACATAGATTTTTTTTTCATACATGACCACTTAAAATATGCAAAATAATTAGATCATAAACATGGATATTTTTTCTTTCCTGTATAAATTTAATATAATAAATCTGAATATTTCTGATAATTTTGACATGATATTGATATGCACTTAATATGACATTCTCAGCCTCAGTTGACTTGAATCATATTAAGTTATTAAGAAATTTATACCATTATTTATGTTTTCTTGATATTTATCCTTGTAAGCAAAGTCTAAGTGTAATTTGTGGAATAAAAAAAATAATGTTACTGAATGTGAGTCAAGTTGCAGGGCTGGTCACAGGTTTTTTCCTTTCTGTATTAGGATTCCATTTTATTAAATACTGATAAAAGTAGGCTTTTAAATGGGACTTGAAGACCTTTTTATTCTTGCTACATGAATGGTGGTTGTCACAGTATATTTGGTAATAGGGTTTGGCCTGGATTTACATGGGTCATGGGCCCTGGGAAGGGGAGAGATGATAGACAATAACCTAGTCCCACCCACGGTAGATTAAGCTAATATCATATGGTACTATATTTAAATGGTGGTTTACTCTATAAAAAGAATTACAGTTAGCAAAAAAAGGGGGCAGGAGGTACTTGATAGCCTTAGAATTCAGACATTATATCTTATTTCTCTTAAGAGTTTGCTCAGAACAGGGCCTGAAATTTCACTCCAGCAGCACTATTTGCTGCGGCCACATGAGGCTCATTAAGGGCAAGATTTTGTCCTCAACACCTGGCCTTCCTCACTGCATCTTCTCAGCAGGCCTCTCCACCCTTGCATCTGTGTGGACTCTAGCAGACACGATTTGGTTAGATGCGCAGTCAGGTTCAACTTGGTCCAAGGCAGCGATTCTCCATCGTGGCTGACATTAGAATCGCCTGGGGATATTTAGAAAATTCTGATGCCTGGGCTGCAACCCAGACAAATTAAATCCGAATCTCTGGCATGGCATCCAAGAATTATTATTTTAAAAACTCCCAGTAATTTGGATGTACATTCAAGGTTGAGAACCACTTCTTTAAGAGAATTTGAGGATATAAACCATATTCCATTAAGGTAAATTACATGCTCCATATTTAGTAGTTATGTAGTTAACCTGGCAGGAATTTAAAAGATGTAGTTGTGCTGGCCCGTGGCTCACTTGGGAGAGTGTGGTGCTGATAACACCAAGGCCATGGGTTCAGATCCCTATATAGGGATGGCTGGTTCGCTCACCTGGGAGAGCGTGCTGCTGACAACACCAAGTCGAGGGTTAAGATCCCCTTACCGGTCATCTTAAAAAAAAAAAAAGTGTGGTTGTCTTTGCAAGAGTTTCTTGCCATTACTGCCTACTGTCATAGGCATTTCCTCAATCTTTTGACCTGCACAGGTATATAATGGGTCATATGTCTACACTGCTTTTACCCCTTTCATTCCTTTTTGGTTTTCTGGGCGGAAACATTCTTCAATATGTCGTCTTTCGTCTTTCCACTTTGGATTCTGGCTGAAATTACTTTCTCCACAGCCCTGTCACTCTCTAGTTTGTTCCTTTGGGCTTTTTTGGGGGTTTTGTTCATAGATTTTCCCCTAGTCCTATGTATTTGTAGTTCAGTATATCTGATATTCTTCCCATGCACTGTCTGGGTCTTTTCCTAGAATTTTGTAAAATGGTCCCTGCTATGAACCATTCTCACTCATTTTGCCTTAACCCTCTATTTTTGATGTATTTGTAGTTCAGTATATCTGATATTCTTCCCATGCACTGTCTGGGTCTTTTCCTAGAGTTTTGTAAAATGGTCCCTGCTATGAACCATTCTCACTCATTTTGCCTTAACCCTCTATTTTTATACAATTTGAAGACCCATGACCAGGTTCTCTCTCCTGGGGAATTTCCTGTTGTCATTCCTTAAACTTTTCACATACCTAAGTCCCCATTGTATAATTCAACTCTGAAACTTCCCTGCCTTCTTTAAGGAGTATTTCTCAATTTACAATCACTTTTCGCATTCCTTAAACTTTTCACATACCTAAGTCCCCATTGTATAATTCAACTCTGAAACTTCCCTACCTTCTTTAAGGAGTATTTCTCAATTTACAATCACTTTTCTGACAGGAAATGCTGTAATAGCAGGCTTTGATTTGGTGCTTTTAAAACTTTTTTTTACCACAATTAATTATTTGGATACAAATATATCTGAGGTGGCAGCATCATTGAGTGTAGTCATGTAATTTCTGCATCATAGAATGACACTAGCAGCACTCTTGGTGTGTTTCTCTCAGAGACCTTGGTTTCTAGAGGTGTAGGCTCGGGGACCAGGACCTTCAATCACTACTCTGTGGTACAGGACAAGGCAAGGCTTTGACACATGTGTGGGTCGGAGTCTGTTTACTACAATGGATAACCCTAAAGTATCGTCCCCAGTTACCGCTGATCTCAGAAGGAGGGCTTCTGAGACTGGGTGAGAGCCATTCACCAGGAGGCTCTGACTTCAAATGCACTCATGGTTTTCAACAGCTAACTTTGGTAAATGTTAGTTTTCCTCTCCATTGCATTCCACATATGAATTTAAGGAGAGTGAATCTTTTGAGCCATGGTTCTCTCTGGTTTTGATTTCTCAGATAGTCCACCTCTCCTAACAAGCTCTTTCTCACTTAGTCTTTTGCATCTAGTTGCTCAAGCCAAATGCTTATAGACTTTTCCCTTGGTTCTTTTGTTCTTTTGCCCTGCATGTCTGTCAGCACGTACAGTAGATGCTGCCTCCACAATATCTCAAATTCGTCTGTTTCTCTCCATCTCGATAGATGATTCTGCAGCCTTAGTTGGAGTGTCTGTCTGCCATTTCTCCCCTGGACTCTTGCAGCAGCCTCCTGTTTCTCCACTTCCTTTCTCACCCTTTTCCCTATTGTCACTTTCCTGCCTCAAACATTTTGGTAGCTTTTTGCACTTAGAATAAAAAGCAGACTCCCCGGTGTGGCCAGCATATCCTGGCTCTTGCCTCCTATAAAACCTCATCTCTTGATACTCTCCTTCTACTCCAGCTGTTATTTGCCCTGACAGTGGACTGTGAACACTTATTTACTTCTTCCAAGAAGCTTTTATAATTTGATGCCTGGCAAATACTCCCTGAACTTAATAGCATAATGATATCATAATAACAACACTTTGTGCCATTTATTGAATGTTTTCTGTAACCCAGACAGTGTGCTAAGTGCTCTACAGGCATTATCTTATAATCAAATTAGATGCAACAAGCTTGTGAAATTGGTATTATTGTTCCTATTTTTTAAGAGAGCAAACTGGGGAATAGAAGTCCGAGTAACTTGCCCTGGTTCATACTATTATTGTGTGGCGGAGCCTGGCTTGAAGCCTGTCTGACTCTAAATCAGCTCTTTGGTACTGAAGTTTCAAAAGTATTTTGTTTTCATTAAATTGTAATGATCTCACAACAATTTTGAAGGACAGTCTTAGAGCAAGCACTTGTGTAAATGTCTTATTTGAAATTGAAAATAAGCATTAATATAAATTAACTACCTTACTGGAGACAACAAACTTTTCTCAAAACTTTATGTCTTGCTGCTAATGAGACAGTATGGTGTAAAAGTTAGGAATAAACTCTGAAATCAAACAAACATAGATTTAATCTTCGCACCAGCCATTTGTTTATGTAAATCTTATTATCATACATGTCAGATAATGTTCTAGAATTTAATTATGTACAATCCAGTGGGATGATTATAATTTTGGTTCTGTCAGCTGTTTCAGTATGTGATCCATCTTGGGCTCCGTCCTAACAGGATCTATTTGAGCCAGTCTTGTGACATGTCCCTAAGGACAATCTTATAGAAAGACTCAGTTTGCTTTCTTCCTCCTTTCTTGTTTCCTTCCAATTAAAATGAAACATTAAATTTAACTGTATTAGATATAATAAACTCAAGGATCTTATATTCTCATAGGAGCAGCACAATAAACATGATAAATAAGTAAATTATATGTTAGAAGATGGAAAGTACTTCGTGCAGGTGGATAAGATGAGGTTGGGGGAAAATACGGCGAATAAGCTGCAGTATGGTCAGCGAGGTGAGTCTCAATGAGAAGGCCAAGACTTGAAGGAGGTGAAGGCCTTAGCCAGGTGGATATGAGGAGAGAGGAGATAGTGCCCAGGCCTAACGCAGGAGCATGCAGCCCACTTAAAAGCAGAGAAGCCATCATTGATGAGGGAACCAAGAGACGGAAAGTATTTTGCTGGTGACTATGAAATGAACTAGCATACATAAAGCTCTCAGTACGGTGTTTGGCCCAGAGTCACAGAGCCCTTGCCTACATCTTTCAGCCACATCCCTACGGCTCCATGTAATAGACCATTTCTGTTGCTTATAACAAAATACCTGAAACTGGGTAATTTACGAGAAAATGGAATTTATTGCTTTGCTGAGTTGCTGAGGCTGGGAAGTCCAAAGTCTAGGGAACACATCTGGTGAGGGTCTTCTTTGGTGGTGTCTTACAGCAATGCAGGTGTCTCACGTGGCAGAAAATGGTGGAGCATAGAGAGAGGTAGTTCCTCTTGCCCACACCTTTTAAAACCCTCAGAACTACCCACTTGACCATCATTATTAATCTGTTCACTATGATATGGTCCTACAATCTAATCACCTCTTCAAGGTCCCATCTTTCAATTACTGTAATGGGATTTCCCACCCTCAACAGCTACCGTGGAGATTTAAGTTTCCGTGAGGTTGGGGGGAGGGGGATATCCAATCTACAGCACTCCCCCCTTGCAAACCCTTGCTACATTTATAATAGAAAGCTCTTTTAAGATTCCTAAATATCCACACTGTTTTAAACCTCTCTACTTTTGCACACACCTAAAATGTCCTTCTTGTGTCCCTTTTTATTTTGATAAGCTTCTTCAAGATCCACCTTGGGCCCTCCTCTGGGAGGCTGCCTTTGACTCCCTCTGAGGCAAGTGATGCTTACCTCTCTGGACCACCACGCACAGTTCTTTGTGTATGTGTTTGTTATAATAGTGCACAGCTGATGGTAACTAACATTGAACCAGCACTTACTATGTGCCTGCCATGCACAAAGTCTTCTACATGTTTTCCATTTACTCCTCACAGCAGCCCTTATAGGCTATTATCATCCCCATTTTACAGATGAG
This sequence comes from Galeopterus variegatus, assembly GCF_000696425.1. NCBI lineage: Eukaryota > Metazoa > Chordata > Mammalia > Dermoptera > Cynocephalidae > Galeopterus > Galeopterus variegatus. The sequence continues at coordinate 302,590 of NW_007726587.1, read as the reverse complement.
TAAATAAAGGCATGCAGAAATTTAGGAACTTGTGTAAGATCATCCAGCTATTAAATGGTGGTCCCAGGAGGTGAATACAAGGTTTCTGGCTCCAGAGCCCAGATGCTTTCATAATCATTATATCATACTGTATACAAAGTGTGTACATATCATACTGTATTGCAAGTAGTAGTTTGTGTGCATGTGTCTTCCTTACTATTTGTGAATTCTTTGAGGGCAGGGAACAATGTGACATTCACTTTTACTCTTTGGGGCTTTGCACATGTGCTCACTTGATTTAACTGTGATGAGAATAAAATATTCTCTTGTGTAAACTATAAGACATGGGAAATATCACTTAAAATGTTAATGATATTGTTATTGATTCTGAATTTAATTTGGTTTTGAATTTCATTTTAGTCATCTCATTGTGCTTCTGCTTCTCCCCAGACCAGTATTAAAGAGGGACAGCTATTGAAGCAAACCAGTTCTTTCCAAAGGTGGAAAAAGCGATACTTCAAACTTCGAGGTCGTACACTTTATTATGCAAAGAACTCAAAGGTAATTCAAGAGAATACTAGTTCCTAGCACTTGAGGTTGTGGATGGATTTAAAATTTTGGTTGTATAAGTTGCTTTTGTCTTAAAGGCTCATTATTCTTACATGAATTCTGCATAAATGTGATCCATCTTGGACCCTATCCCATTGGGATCTATTTGAGTCAGTCCCATAACATCTCTTTCTTTCTTTCTCTTTCTCTCTCTCTTTCCCCCTCCCTCCCTCCCTCCCTCCCTCTCCCTCTCTTTCTTTCTTCTTTCCTCCCAATTAAAATAAAACATTAAATATAACTTTACTAGATATAATAAACTAAAAATTTTGGGCTTCCCCCCATTTCTGCTACTTTTTTTTTTTTGGCAGCTGGCTAGTATGGGGATCTGAACCCATGATCTTGGTGTTATAAGGCTGCACTTCAACCAACTGAGCTAATCAACCAGCCCACTGCTACTTTTTACCTTACACATCTTTCCCTGACCACGAGAGAGAGTTGCCATAGTTGCAAGAATTCATGCTCTGGGTTCAGACAAGAGTTCACATCCCAATTCCAGCTCATGCCAGTGGAGTGGCCATGGGTAGCATGTGTTGTTGAGAGGAGGCTTAAAGGAGACGATGCATGTCAAGTGCTTACACAGTACCTGACACAAAATAATCACTTCAGTGTGGTAGCAATTGAGAATAAAAGTCATACTGAAATAAAATCAAGACAAAGTAATTTTATATAACAGTGAATCAAATAATAATAATGCATTTAGGGGGGAAAAATGTGTAACTATGAGCCTCCATTAAAACTGACATCTTAGGGGGCCAGCCCGGTGGCGCACTGCTACAGTGCGCCGCTTGGGAGCGCAGCGGCGCTCCCGCTGAGGGTTCGGATCCCACATACAGACCGGTTCCCGCTCACTGGCTGAGCAAGGTGTGGGAGCAACACCGAGGGTTGCGATTCCGTTGCCGGTCCCGGTCCGGTACGGGCGCGACACTGAGGGTTGCGATCCGTTGCTGGACACAAAAAAAGACAAAAAGGAAAAAAAAAAAAAAACTAACATCTTAGTATTACTTTGAAAAAAAAAATGAAGATTTCTTGCTACTGTCCCAGTTGAATAATTAATCATTTTCATTTTTAAAAATGTATGTTCCTGATATAATTAGTAGAGTTATACACTAGGAGGTAAAAACAAATAAACAAACCTAATTCTTAGTCTAAGCAGCTATAAAAGTAATAACCAAATAAAACAATGTTATTTTAAAAGTCATTATGTTCAAGGTTGTCTCTTATCGGTCTCCATCCTGGCTTTTCACATTCATCTCTAGACAGCATTAAGTACTTGACAGCCTTCAGGTTTGGCCCGTGCTTCCCATCTCCAGAATGACAAAATTCCCTGTTTTCTTTAAGGTCTCGCTCAAAGGTCCCCCTCAAATAGTCCTTATTCCGTCCTTCACAAGAGAAGGAGTTTAATTGTTCTCTGCTGAGCACGTCATCTGTGACTTTCCATAGCTCTGTGACTTTGTTGTAGCTTTCTCTTTCCATTTTTTAAAATCATATTTCTTTTTTTAATTAATTTATTTTTGATTATACATATTTATGAGGTACAGAGTTGACTTATCAGTATTTGCGTACAGTATGTGACCAAATCAATATTATTAGTATGTTCATCATTATAGATCATAATTCTCTCCCACTTTTAATAGTTTATCTTACACTAAAGTTAGTTGTCCATTTCATCTCCTGTGCTAGATTATAAATTCCTTCCAGTCAGGGAACATGTCAGATTGGTTGAATTGAGAAAGATTATCACAACCCTCTGGATATGTTGGGGGCGAAGTGTGGAAGCTGTCAGAAAAGTGAAGTTTTAGAGGTGCATTGCTGTGCCTGCCTGGCTGGAAGGACAAACACTGAATGAGTGTGGATAATGACTCCCTGAGTAAAAGTGGGAAGGATGCCTTTATTTACTAGAATCTCCTAATTGCTAACTTGTACGTTTTTTTAAATTCTGTTTCTTTGGCATTTTTACCACTGAAACTTTTTTAGTTAAAAGAACTCTTAAGAGTATGGAAGAAATGTCATTTGCAGAGCACATTCACTATCTCATTTGAACACATATGTATAGATGAGGAAAATAACTCAGAAGGTTCAGAAACTCACCATGATCTGAGCCAGGACAAGTTCTCAGTTCGCAGCAAACCTGGAAACAATAACACTGCCTCTGCCCCTCTGTCAGAGTTGTCGCAAGCTTTAGAGACACTGAGTTGTGTGTGTGTGCCACACACTCAGTAGATTCCCCATAAATGGTTACCCTTATGCTTCCAGAGAGCACAGAGCATTTGCACTGACACAGTGTGCTGAGGGTTCTTTAAAGTCCTTCTCAATTTGGGATTTATGGATTAGTTGTGCTTTATGGTTTTGCTCACTGTTCCTAGGAAGAAATTGCCAAGTACCACTAACTTAATTTTTCTTCATTTTCTATTCCTAACTCCTGATATAGCTTTGTAGTCATCACTTGAGAATAAAAACATATTGAGGAGCATTGAATTAAGTTTTCTTTTAATGTGTTTGTGTTCTTTTTCATTAACAGTCTCTGATATTTGATGAAGTTGACCTTTCAGATGCCAGTGTAGCCGAAGCCAGCACAAAAAATGCGAACAACAGCTTCACGGTATGGTTATACTCTGCTAATCCCCTATTCAGAAATTATAAAATGACCTTTCTTAAGCAAGTACAGAATGCCCTGTGCAGTTACTAACTGTGTGTCAACTTATGCATATTAGAGTCCTTACCAACACAAGGATCTCTGGTAAATATTGCATATTCCAACACCTAGTACCAGTCATGATTGTTTGGCTCAGTAAACCTGGGGTTAAATGTATTTTTTTTAATTATGTTATTTCCTTTTAAGACTTTAATTTTAGTGCTTTAAATTTTTTATCTCCTTTAAATTAATTCTTATTAATTCCATTGTTCTTGGATATTCAAAAAGTTTACTTACCTTCAATTGTAAAAATAATATTTTCTCCTCCTACTTTTACCCTAGTTGCTATTGTTGAGGCTGTTGCTGTAGTTCAGTCCTTCATTTCTTCTCACTGAGGTAATTCATTTGGTAGCTATTTAAGAGGTATCCTCTGTTCCAGTTTCTTTTTTTTCAAACACAAATCAAATTGCTTAAAAGACCTCACTGGCTCCACACTGCTTGCAAATCGCATCTCCAACTCATTCTTCAAGTCTTGCAAGCTCACACCTCAGCATTCTAGTGTTTCTGGTAACTATTTGTCCTCATACGCCCCAGCAGATCAGCAGTTCTGTCTGTGCTTTCCCAGTTCCCTCTGACTTGAATGATTCCTTCCCCATCTACAGCTGTTGAAATCCCACCAATTCTTCAAAGCTTATTTCAGATATCCCATTTTTCTTCTACTTCTTTCATTCAAAAAATATGGATAGAGTTCCCTTTATGTCAGGCACTTGTGCCAAGCACAAGAAATACAAGTGCCTCAAGATATTCACAGTATAGTCCAGTGAAGTTCATGTGGGATACTTTTTATAACCATATTCCTTAGGTTCCCTAAGATGCATTGCTTTTGTTATACTGTCCCCTATCCACACTCCCAGTCCCCACTCTAGGAAGCCACCACTACTGACCATAGTGTGCTGTGTCCATCTGCTTGATATGCCAAGGCAGGGAAGACAGCCAGATAAACAAATACAAGCAGTGCCATGATGGAGGTGAGCACTGGTAGGGGGAGAGGTGGAGGGATGAAGCAAATGAATTCAGATTTAGCCTTATTGATTTATGGGCATGTGGGATAATTCCTAGTGTAAATAATCTCCCCCCCCCCCCCCGCCCGCAGGGAGAATTTAGTTTGAGAAGAGGAAAGCCAAGAATAGAATCCTGACAAAGTGTTAAAATTTAAGGTTTGATCAATAAAGACTGAGTGAGAACATTTTTAATTAAAGAAGGAGAATCAGGAGGCAATGATGTTATAAAAACCCAGTGGAGAAGAGATTCGAGGTGGAAGTTGTTGAACGTCAAGTACTGTAGAGAGGTCAAGTGAAAAGAACTGGAAAGTGATTGTTGAATCGCTTGGAGGTCATTTGGTCACATTGCTGTGAGTAGTTTCAGTGGCGGGGTGGCATGCGTTAGGCTGAACTGTGAATGCAAAGCCCAAAGGCAGATGGAGCCTAGGGTAGAAGACGACTTCTAAAAACTTGGCTGTTGAAAGGAGAAGAACAGATACCTAGAAGAATATTTAGACTAGAAGAGAGTTTTGGTTTTGTTGTTATTGTTCTTTTGCTTTGTTTTTAAAATGGGTTTTGATTGTGTTTACATGAAGAGAGGAAGGAACTGTTAGAAGCAAAAGGTAAAGATTCAGGAGAAAGGGGAACAATTGATGAGGCGTGATGGCTGAGTGAGTTGAAGGCCTGGGGACCAGAGCACAGTGACGATCAGCGATCAGCGTTAGCGAGATGGCATGCTTATGCAGGTAGGTGTGGCCATATCTTTCAAACCCAAATACTACTATTTTCTCAGTGAAATTGAAGGATAAGGTTATCTGCTGTGTGTGAGAGTTTAGGATGGTTTGGAGTAGCTTCTGTAGAAAGAGAATTGAAACTGAATGGGGGACCTGTAGAAGATTACTACTAGGCAGTAAATAGTGCCTAGCAAAGATTAGAAATCAAATTTAATAATATCCCTAATTCCTATGCCTATAGCACTTTTTAATTGATCTTATTTTTATTTTTAGTTATTTTAATTGACACATAATGATTGTATATATTTACAGGGTATAGTGTGGTGTTTCAGTACATGTATACATTGTGTAATAATCAAATCAGGATATTTAGCATATCTGATAGCATTTTCTTTACATGGGTGTAGAAAACGAATGAATTGATCCAAGGTTGATGATTTATAGGGCATTCTGGACAGAAAGATAAAGGGATTGCTGGATGTTTGAGGGATCAATAACTCATTCATCTTCCCCTTCTGAGTTCTTAGTTTTTGAGAGTAAAACACAGGAGTAGGGGACAGCTTTATTAATGGCTAGACAGAATTCAATAATCACTGAATGCAGGGGCTTCTGATAACTTTTTGGAGGCCTAAAGCTGATGTGTTGCTTATTCCTTTTTCCTTCCAGGTGAAGATGGGGTTGGATGAGTGCAAAGAACCTCACCAGTCCTACCAGTCAGACTGGCCTCTTGCCTCCTCCCAGACAGTGAACTATAGTCCTCTCCTCTTTATGGGGACTCCTGGAGGGGAGAATAAAGGTTTCCCCCTGATAAAGATCTACAGTTTGGTCTGAAAGAGGGTTCCAAAATTTAAGATTTGAAGGATGGAATAACTTCAGGTGAAGACAAGGTCTAGGGTGTTAGAGCAGATAAAGACAAAGGGAACTAAAAAGCATGGGTTTTTGTAGCTCTTTCTTGGCTCTCCAACTCCTTGTGATCTCTTTTGTTGTATTTTTCTTATTGAGTTTACTGTATTCTGCCTTACATTTAGTTTATCATATCTCCCTTGAGGACAGGACCTGTCATATCTTTTTACCTCATAGTACTTTATCCATAAGTATTTGTTGATTTTAATTAATAAGATGAAAGTTTATTTCAGGCATGATAAGACTTTTTGTTGAAATATTTTCAAGCAATTTCTTCATTCAACCCAATGTTATTTCTGGAATTTGCTAGACTAGAAATGTAGGCACTAAAAAGTTAGGCAGATTGCTTAAGGTTTTACAGCAAATGAATTTGGTAGAATTTTCCAGGGTATAAAATGGAGCAAGAGAGATGTTTTCAACCAATAATTGACAATTCTCCCTATCTTTAAATATTTAAATGTTCTGCCTTTCTAGATTATAGGGACTGCTACTGAAGCTATTTTTTGGCTTCTTAATGTCAGAGGTTAATGGTGTATTTTGATGGTATTAAGGCTGGAGAATCCAGGAATGGCCAAATTCTGCTTCATTAAAGCCATCCCTTCTCTCCATGAAGTCCCTAAGGATGATATATTGACAAGAGGAATATTAAATGGAAAATCTATAGATAGTAAATGGAAAATGGAAAACCTGTGCTTTGCCTGAAAACCCAATGCAAATTTTCTGGTAAAATGGGTTCTAGAGTGAATGTTCTAGAGAAAAGATCAGCAACTGACCTAACCTGGAAGCTACTCAGCCTCACTTCCACTGCATTCAATTGGTATGAGCGAGTCACTAAAGCTGGCCATGCTTCAAGGAAAGGATGTAGAAACCATGAAATTGCTGTCAAAGGATTTGCAGACATGTTTTAAAACCTACATACGTAATGATTACTTCTCCCTCTTGCAGAGTTTCCCACTCCCATCCCCAAGTTAATAATTATCTTGTTCTTTCAGCCATGTAAATTACCACGGATGTTATATTAGTTTTCCATTGTTGTGTAACAAACCCCCACAAACTTAGTGGCTTAAAACAATGCCCTTTTAGGGCTGGCCCGGTGGCGCACTGGAGAGTGCGCCGCTTGGGAGCACGGCGGCCCTCCCGCTGAGGGTTCGGATCCCATGTGGAGACCGGTTCCCGCTCACTGGCTGAGCGCGGTGCGGGCGCAACACCGAGGGTTGCGATCCCGTTGCTGGTCCCTGGTTCGGGCGTGATACCGAGGGTTGAGATCGCGGGTGCAACACCGAGGGTTGCGATCCCGTTGCTGGTCCCTGGTTCGGGCGTGATACCGAGGGTTGAGATCGCGGGTGCAACACCGAGGGTTGCGATCCCGTTGCTGGTCCCTGGTTCGGGCGTGATACCGAGGGTTGAGATCGCGGGTGCAACACCGAGGGTTGCGATCCCGTTGCTGGTCCCTGGTTCGGGCGTGATACCGAGGGTTGAGATCGCGGGTGCAACACCGAGGGTTGCGATCCCGTTGCTGGTCCCTGGTTCGGGCGTGATACCGAGGGTTGAGATCGCGGGTGCAACACCGAGGGTTGCGATCCCGTTGCTGGTCCCCGGTACGGGCGTGATACCGAGGGTTGAGATCCCGTTACCGGTCAATAAAAAAGACAAAAGGAAAAAAAAAAAAAAAAAAAAACAATGCCCTTTTGTCTCACCATTTCTGTAAGTTTCACAGCGTAGCTAGATTCCTCTGCTCTGGGTCTTACAATATCGAAATAAATAGAAGTGATAAATTTAGAAAAAAAATATATAGACTTTTAAATTGCCTTAAATTGCGCTAATTTTGACCACGGTTTGAGTTTATGGTTTTAAAAGTGTCTTCTTCTGCAATAGATAACAATGGCAACAAAATCTACTAACATCAAAAGCATTTTTTACAACTGTAGGTGGCAGTAATGTAACCAGGGAATGAAAAAGGACAATCCCTGACTGCCTTATTGTCATTTTATAAACCTTTAGTTTAATGTTTATCGATTTATTAGTAGTTTAAGTTCTACCATGGCGTTTTCTATGATTGTGGAATCTATAATATGTTCTTCCTTTTCTTGTTCATTTTAAAAATATTTCTTTTTATTTTATTGATATCTATATGATGTATTAGAGTTTCTTTTTTCTTTTTTGTGACTGGTAAGGGGATTGCAACCCTTGGCTTAGTGTCGCCGCACCGCGCTGAGCGCACGGGCCATCCCTATATAGGATCCAAACCTGCAGCGGGAGCGCTGCTGCACTCTCCCAAGTGAGCCATGGGGGGGGGGGGCGGCCCTAGAGTTTCATTTTCACTTTAACGTTTTTAACTTGGATACACCCCGATGCTGTATGTGAATGTGTTCTTCTTACATTATGCTGGAGAGAAGAATTGATTTCCCCTTGGTCACACTGGTACCAACTGGGAAAGGCTCTCAGACCTCCTGGTGTTAATCCAGGGCTCATTCCCATCACACAGCGACCTCTCCATCTGGATAATCTTTGCCTCCTCTGTGTTCTTTCTTTTCACATCCATTGCTCTCTCTCTCTTTCTCACTAGTCAAGACATGTATATCGTCAGATTTTTTTGATTTACCCAGTTGCAGAGGAAAGGAGCTTCAACTGTGAAGTCAAGCAGCTTGGGTTTGGCTCCTGGCTTGACCATGTGTGTTTACATGACCTTGGACAGATCAGGTCCTCTCGATTCATTTCCTTACCTGTAACCGAAGACAAAAATGGTACCTGCCTCATAAGGTTAAGAGGATTATATTAAATGTGATCATACACTAAAATACCTAGCACAGTCATGAGCACAGAGTTTGATAAATATTAGTGGCTCTTATTATCCTGAATTTATCATCCCTCTATTTCCTTCACAAGTGGCAATATGTTGCTAATTCCTAAAAGTTTGGGAATTTTGAAGGGGAATGTGGGTGAACTTTATCTTGAGAAAAGATTTCATCCTGCCTGTCTTTCCAACTTTTATCTCCTGTTAAAAAAGTATCACTGGGAAAAACAACCATTTGGTAATGAATGGAATTATAATTGTACTTTATTAGGGAAGTGTCATTTGCTAAGGAAAAGCTTTTTAATGATTTGAAAGTCATCCCAATCACATGGTAATATGTTAGGCTTTCAAAGAGTGCTGTTCAAATGACTATTTTCTTTAAATTTTAATGAAGATTAGGCTAAACCTTAAACAAGTGAGTCATCATTTTAAAGAAATTATTGTATTGGCACTGTTAAAACTTCTTATGGAAGTTTCTAGAGAAAGTAGCATATGCTTTTCCTTTGTTTTCTTGTTTGTTTGTTTGTTTGAAGTATGAAGAAATATGGAGGTAATTTATTTGGTTTATTTAACCCATTTAGCATTTGTAGTGAGCAGTCTGCAGGTGTGGTGTTTGCGAAATCCCACGGGTACTGCACATCTACGCCAGCTTACTCCTTGATAAAACACAGGTGCCATGTGATAACTCTTATTTATAGACCTGCATGAGCACTGGAACCAAGAGCTGTTTTAGTTTAGGGGTCACTTGCCATAGCAGATATGACTGAAAGTTGATTAGCCTCAAATTATGATTCTTCCTATGAGGGCTTAAAAAGTATACATGAAAAGAAACCAATTAAACAAAGAGAGCAGACTTTTATAGAACATACAATGCCAGAAATTATGCATAATTTGAAATGAGCAGGCTGGGTTTTAAAGGGAAGAGAAAATGTTCTTAAGAATTTGCTTCTTTAATGTTTACTTTCTGTTTATTCTGTTTTCCCCTTAGCTTCCTCTCAGTTAATATAGTTCAGTTCATCTCTCTCTTAAAAGTGACATCACATCCTTTGAAGAAAGTATCAGTTTACTTTTATCCATTAATAACTCAATATTTAGTTACAAAGGAAGTAACTAAAAGTTTTCTTTTCATGTCATTTGTGAATGATCATCACACAGAATGTATTTAGATAATCATCTGAATAAATAATCACTTAAATAAGTTGCCTACTTTATTTGATAATAGGAGTATTTGCTGTAACTATGTTGCTGAGCTAAATGGTTTATATTTGATAACTCATCCAGTTCTTTATATCATTCTTATAAGGTAAGGTCTATTATTATCACCAGTTAGATAGATGAGGAATCTGAAACAGAGGCTAACATCTAATATATGTAACAACTAGAATCTGGCCTTCTAAATGGTTTATATTTGATAACTCATCCAGTTCTTTATATCATTCTTATAAGGTAAGGTCTGTTATTATCACCAGTTAGATAGATGAGGAATCTGAAACAGAGGCTAACATCTAATATATGTAACAACTAGAATCTGGCCTTAGTCTGTACACTTGGCCATTCTGCTATTATTGCCTCTTTATTGTCGAGTTTTAAGTAAATGTGGTTCTGGTGGTATTCCTCTAATTGGTTATTACATGTGCAGTTGTCTTTTCTACTTGCTGGTTAGACTACTAATCTAGAATATTACATTATATTTTGGGCACTACATTTTAAAAAGAAATGTTGACTAAAGAGCCCATGAGGAAGGTAATCAATATTATACAAAGGTCTGGAAATCATGGGATTAATTGGCATTTAAGGGCACTTTTTATTTCAAAGATTTGGGAAAATGTGACAGATGTCTTTTAATATTTGAGCGATCACCATGCAGGAGAGGCAGTAGAGAGTTTTGTGTTAGTGCAGTGAGCAGGACAAAGACCCGTGGTTGAATTCATGGAAGGACAATTTCTGCTCAGTGTAAAAGAGAACTTTCTAACACGAGTCATCTGATAGAACAGGCCCCTTGTGAGGTAATGCCTCAGCCCATTATTAGAAATCTTCAGTCATCTCATTCCCCATGAGCTGAAAGGGGCCTTCAAGAAGAGAGTTCTCAGAGCAGACTCAGGTTTAAAGTGCCGAAATGAATTTCTTAAGGTTGAATGGCTGATTGCTATGCGCAGCTAGTACAGAATTTGGGGCTCTCAGTTCTTGGTGTTTGTTGGGAGTAGGAAGGGAGGAGTGGATTTAGAGATTTCTGGGCACTGTGCTAGACACACACCATCTCATTATAACACACAGCAAGAAGCTAAATAACCATCCTTTGGAGCGCTGTTTGCATGGTGTATGGATATGGGAAGGGTGAGGGGAGGTGGTGGAGACTGAAATTTCCTTGCAGTCCCAAAGTCTATGTCTTCTTCACCACTGAATCCCCAAGGCTAACATGGTACCTGGCACAGAGGGGAAAGCCAATAAATATTTGCTGAATGAATGAAGGAATGATATTTGTAAAATCTCATTTTTCTTCTAGCAAAAGTGTCATTTCATGTTTTAACCTAGAGAGCACAGTTTCCGAACTTCCACCCAACCCCCCCATTATATTGGGTTATATATCATATACCCATAAATATTTGCATCCTCATTGAAATCTTTATATAATAACTCAAACTATTCTTATTCCAACAGTAAATCTTACAAACATGATTCTTGCCTTTCATTAATCACTGCAGTGATCCCACCTTTGCGTAATTATTATGTGCCCGATAGAAGTAAACCTCATATTTATGTATCTATGTTGGTTAAAATATTTTATAGTATTCTAAAATTATACCATATTAATGCAATTTAAGTGGTTTTGGGTTTGCCTTTTTAAATTGATTCATATACAGTTTAGATGGCTTTGTACTATGAAAGTTAATAATTTGTAAGTTAAGTTTGAAATCTGTATTCCTTTTTCTACATCCTAGACATTAGGGGCATTTAGAAATAAAATATCTTGTTATTGTTTCTGTGGGTGTATCATATTTATCTTTTTTTTGATGGTTGGCCAGTATGGGGATCCGAACCCTTGACCTCGGTGTTATAACACCGCACTCTAACTAACTGAGCTAACTGGCAGCCCTGTTTATTTTCATTTAGTGATATAGCAACATTTCTAAGAATATTGCCCAGAGAAATATCTCTTAAAGTTGTTATGGGCTTTCTCAGACCAAGTCCTAGGGGGTAAGAAACCATTAGTCCTGGGCTGAGCCCGTGGCGCACTCGGGAGAGTGCGGTGCTGGGAGTGCAGTAGCGCTCCCGCTGCGGGTTCGGATCCTATATAGGGATGGCCGGTGTGCTCACAGCGCTCACTGGCTGAGCGTGGTGCGGCTGGTCTCAAAAAGGACAAAAAAAAAAAAAAAAAAAGAAACCATTAGTCCTTTTGTAGCAAGACTAAAATCTTGGGGTAGAGATAAGGTGTGGACAGAAGAACAGTGCCTTTATCTCTACCTTCACTGGCAGCCCTCCATGAATCCTTCAAATGGGTTTTCTAATGTAAGGCAAGACCGAGTGAACATGTCCTTGACTATTCTGCCAAGTTGGAGCTTTGGAAACCTGGGCTTGCTTGCAAAATCAGACCATGGGAGTCCTAGTACATAGATCAGTTTCATCAATGACTTGTCATGGTCTGAATAGACACTGTCAATAGATTGGGGGAGGGGGCTCATCAACTAAACAGCTATGTCCCTGGAGATACGGTCTGGGTATCATGATAAGTAACTATGCTTGGTATTAACCCTTTCTCCTTGCCCTGTATCTGGTCTTGCTGAAGATCCGTGACTCAGGGAGAACATGGCATTCTGATCAGTAGCCTTCAACCTGCTGTCTCCAGCACTTTTTCTGTCCTCCTAGGCTAGTGCATTCCATCCCCACCTCATTCTTCACTTCCAGGACTGCCCTTAGATTCATTCATTCATTTGTTTAGCAAGTTTTTTTTTTTTTCCTCCTTTTTTGTCTTTTTTTTACTGACTGGTAACGGGATCGCAACCCTCAGTGTCAAGATTCATTCATTCATTTGTTTAGCAAGTTTTTTTTTTTTTCCTCCTTTTTTGTCTTTTTTTACTGACTGGTAACGGGATCGCAACCCTCAGTGTCACGCCCCTACCGGGGACCGGCAACGGGATCGCAACCCTCGGTGTTGCGCCCGCACCACGCTCAGCCAGTGAGTGGGAACCGGTCTTCACATGGGATCCAAACCCTCAGCGGGAGGGCCGCCGCGCTCCCAAGCGGGACACTCTCCAGTGCGCCACCGGGCCGGCCCTGTTTAGCAAGTTTTTATTGAGGGTTCACTACCTATATTAGACGTTGTGCTAGATTCTTGGTATACAGTGGTGAATAGAAAGAATTAGCTACTGACTACCAATTTTTTAAAAAGTTTTAACTTGAATTTAAGCAAATTTAAAAGGATATGGGGACTACTTTCAGGGATAGGATTGGATATTCCTTGGGAATAGGATTCTTAGGATACGAAAAAACAGGGACTCGCCTCCCAACTGGGACTGGAACTACCATCGCAGGGACCAAAGTTATAGGAAAGAGAAAGGATTACACACCCTTGTGGAGCTTGAGAGGCCCAGACCATTCAGGGTTCCATAGACAAACTCCTCTAGGGCTGCATCATCTGCTCTTCTCCACTGATATGTGCCTATGTCAGTATTTCTGAGGCCAAAATATTGCAACCATGGAGAACTACTTATCCGTGAGACTGGACACCAGCGTTTTATGAAGCTAGTTTTTTAGGAGGCCTTTAACCATAGGTACCTTGTGGATGGCCAATGGAAGACTGCTGTCCAGATGGAAAGTTTGGCCAGTTTTAACCATGTATCATGAAGGATTGACCTTCCCAGTGCTCCTGCCATATTGTAGCTCCAGTGAATGACTGCTTGCTTCGTGCACAGCCTCCTGGTTTTGGGCCTAGTTGTAAATCTGCATTTCACTCAGATGCTCCATGCACAAGGCATTTCACAGGCTCCAAAGAGATGGTCCTGAGCTGATGCTGTCACCGTCACTATGATCCTGGAGAAAGCACTTATGGAGTAAAATTTCTAGAGCTCATCTTCTCTCCTGAGAGATTCTGCATGAAAACTGGCAAGGATGGCTCAAGTTTTGGACCAGCAGCCCCAATCTCAACAGCCATCCTGTTGTACAGAGGCTTTGAAGCTGTGCAGACTGCAATGGAAGGTTTTATTCACTCTTTGCCAGCCTGACTGATCTGCCAATGCACTTTTTGAAGAAGGACTACGAAATTTACTTGGCTTACACTGTGGTTTTTACATGGCTGAAGTGTTTAGTTGAAGGCTCTCTTTAGTCCCACACTCATTTAGATTAATTCCGACTTCTGATACCCATTTGTGGTGCAGACTGAAGCCTCAAATCCTATAGAAGACAATATTCTGTCTTACGTTACATACCTGAAATAGGGGCCTAATATGAGAAAATAAGCTACTGGCGGTAAACTTTTTAAAATAACCTATAAATATATGGATATTAGCTAAAGAAGGTCTCATATCTTATGACCATCTGATTGAAGCAACAGAACCCTGATCAGTTTTAATATCTTGGAAGTTCTGCACTAGCTAGGGGTAGAGTTTTGTTTTCTAAGAATTTTGATGTTCCAGATCTCTGAGGAAGCCAGAATCTTTGGTGTCCTATTAAGAAATTGTGAATAGTAGGGAGCCATGGTGCTCAAACTCTCCAAGAAATTTCAGAGATGTTTGTAACTCTGTGCCTTATGAGCAACACAAGCTTGGTGGAGTCTTGAGTCATCCTGATGAGGCCCAAGTGATGTGCACCCAGACAGGAGCTCCGTGTCCATCATATCTGGTCATACTGACGACTAGAGAATCAGGCTTTTCATCCTCTATGAAATGCTCTAAAAATAAGAACACACCATTACACCTCTCAAATTTTGGCTCCATTAGACAATTTAAAGCATCAACCTTTTATTTAAAAAAAAAATTAAAATAATTTTAGTTTTGCCTTGAATGTTAATAAAATATTAAAACAGTACTGAGGAAATCCTATTATTCTACATTTAAAAAATTTAAGGTGTTTACACTATTTATGAGAAAACAAATGATTATTCATTTGTCTCTGAAACCTCTTTGATGTATCCTATAACTCGTCATAAGCAGTATGAGCACACAGGGACTTTTCATTTTATATCTCTCTTAATTATCTCAATAAGCCCAGGAAGAATTCTTTCTTCCATTCAACAAATGAAGGGGGTGAGGTTCAGAGAACTTAATTTGTTTAAATTTACATAGTTACCAAGTAGTGAAATTAACATTTAAAGCCGGTGCTCTTTCATGAGAAAGGATAGTGTATTGGAATTTTCAAGCTCCTATAATTAAGAATACAGTCACAGAAACCAGGTAAAAGCCCACCATTTTTAGTAGGATTTAGTCCAATCTGGCCATTCCTAGTGAATCCTCATTACCTTCAAGTGAGGAGAAAGTTTATGTAGAAAAGTGTACAGCTGGCAGTGATTAGACAGCTTGCTTGTAGTCATACAGTGTCCATTCTTGTGATGGTCATTAGGCTAATTATCTTTAATGGATGAAAGAGAATTAGCAGTTTTGATCCCCCTCTGCATTTTAGTCTCAGGTAAGAATTTAATTTTCAAGAAGAAGGTCAATTTTTAAATTAGTTTCTGTAAAAAAGAGATTTTCAATTCAATATTTTCTACCTTATACACTTCTGTGGTCTCTGGACCAAGTTTAAACTTGGCCAAGACCAAATCTTAACACAAGAAGGCAAAGAGGTTTGTACTTACAGGAGACAAATTACAATCTAGTCAGCAATAGACACGTGGAGTCAGAAGCAAGATCTTTCTAATGACAACAAGTAGGTGAAGTGCTATCCAGTTGGAGATATTTAATTATTTATTTATTTTGTCGGTTGTCACAAGATGAAACTTGCTGGTAGCAGACAGAAGGCTTATGGACATTCCTGGAACTCAGGTTGTGTTAGCTGATTAGGGCTGGGGTAGAGGGTTAGCCACCTTTCTTAGGATATTCTCAGAAGCTTCCAGTAGGCAGCCTCCACTAGAATGGAACTCAAGGCAGAAGTTAGTCTTCATATCTTGGAAGAAAACATTAGTAGCAAGAAATTATTAGATCTGACATCTTAGAGTAGAAGGTGTGGCTACACAACAACTCTTGCTCTTGACATCAGGACTTGATAAGGCCCATTCCAGCAAGATTGAGTGATATTTTCCTTTGATCCACACATC
Source organism: Galeopterus variegatus (assembly GCF_000696425.1). Lineage (NCBI taxonomy): Eukaryota > Metazoa > Chordata > Mammalia > Dermoptera > Cynocephalidae > Galeopterus > Galeopterus variegatus. The sequence goes on along the minus strand of NW_007726587.1, from coordinate 286,653 downwards.
AGGCATTTCCCAGTGACATGGTCTATTGGGATCAATTGGTAGGGCTTCTTGTCTCTGCAAATGGATGCTTTATGCATTTCATTAATGCTTTTTTTTTTTTTTTTTTCTTTTTGTCTTTTTTACTGACCGGTACCGGGATCGCAACCCTCGGTGTCGCGCCCGTACTTGGGACCGGCAATGGGATCACAACCCTCGGTGTTGCGCCCGCACCGCGCTCAGCCAGTGAGCGGGAACCGGTCTCCACATGGGATCCGAACCCTCGGCGGGAACGCCGCCATGCTCCCAAGCGGCGCACTCTCCAGTGCGCCACCGAGCCGGCCCGCATTTCATTAGTGCTTTTTGATAATCTAGCACAACACTATTTAGTATGAACGTTTGACAGTGAGTAGCTAATGGAGGAGTAACCCGAAGCCACATAGTCCTACCACTAATATTTCAAGTTGGGATAGTGACAGTATTTTACGTGTTGTAGATCTCATGTATGTAAGAGCAATGGGCTGAGTGTTTGGTTTCTGTGGTCTGATTTCTGCACCAACCTTGGCCATTTTTTTTTTTTTTTAGAATTCCGTCAATAAGGATGCTAACAGTAATTAATTTTTCCCAGTTTCTCAACAATATTATTAGAACTGCCCTATTTGTTAGGTCTATAATGTGAGAAAAGCTGTCAGGACAAAGCATCTAATCCTCCATTGGGCGATCTTTGTGAGAATTCAGGGTTTTTTGATTATTTGTACAAGTAAAATGTTGTCCATATGGATATGCTGAACCCTCGGGCAGGAGCGCCGCCGCGCTTCCCAAGCGGCGCACTTATCCAGTGCGCCACCAGGCCGGCCCCATATGGATATGCTTTAGATTGTATTTGCCTTTTCAGGATGGGTAGAATCATGTCTACCAGCAAAGACTGACAAGACCATCTTCAAAATGACTGAAGAAGAACTTCTTAAAGATTTTAACCGGGGGTTTAACAGAATATCAAGGTACACATATTACAGGATAGGTTGTAAAGAAGGTTTTTCAAGTCTTTAGATTCATCAAGTCTTTAGATTCATCAATCCTTCACTTTCTACATCATCCAAATCAGAGGGGTAGTGAAATGTACTGTTTATGTGTGCAAAAACATATGTATATGTAAGGATGTTGATTTCACTTAGTAATAGGAAAAGACTGGAAACAACCCACATGTGTAAGTTAGAGACTGGTTGGAATGAATTATGAAATGCGTCACACAATGGAATATTATGCAGCCATCAAAAAGACATACCAAACTCCAGGTTTTATATAGTGGGAAAAGCCAGATGTGGAACAGCATGCACGTATAAAATGTTACTCTGTGTTTTTGTGTGTGCACACACGTGCATTTTAAACCTCAAAAGAGCACATAGTTACATGGAGCTAGACTCTCTGGAGCAGTACACAAGAAGCTGACACATATTTGCTTTCAGGAGGGCAAATTAGTAGCTGGGGGCAGGCTTAGGAGAGAGATGAGCTTTTCATTCTAAATACATTTTGAATTTTGTATCACAAATGTGTGTTACCTATTCAGAAAATTTAAAATGCTGCATAGGAGACCTTTCTGGCAGCTTTCCAGCAGATACATTTTTTTTTTCCTTTTTGTCTTTTTTACTGACCGGTAACGGGATCGCAACCCTCGCTGTCGCGCCCGCACCGCGCTCAGCCAGCAAGCGGGAATCGGTCTCCACATGGAATCTGAACCCTCGGCGGGAGCACCGCTGCACTCCCAAGCGGCGCACTCTCCAGTGCGCCACCGGGCCAGCCCACCAGCAGATACATTTGACAAGAGCGATAGATGGCAGGAAGACCACTTGGACACTACCACAATGTCCAGGGAAACCATGATAGGGTACATACGTATCAGATTGTCTGTGATGGGAGGGAAAGAAGGGATGGATGAGGACCTTGTGCAGGAAGACTGGAGAGCTGTGGCCAAAGAAAGAGGAGAAGAAAAGGAGGAAGTTAATGTAGAGTTGTTGAATTTGGAAGGATTGGTTTATAAATGATGCCTTTAATTAAGGGTAGAAAATGGGAATAAAAGCAGGCTTGTGAGGGAGAGGGGGAATGAAAAGAAGATTTCAGTTCTGGACATTGTGAATTTGAAGTGATGGTAAGATATCCTGGTGATGTCAAGCAGGCAGTTCAAAGAGGTACTTAAACACTATTACAGTGGCTTTTTTTTAAAAAGTACTTTTTTGGTATCATTTTTATGGCTCTTTTTAACTTTCTAACATTTTCAAATATCTTCTCCATTCCTTAAGTATGATATGGTGTAATGGAAAATTTGGGTTTTAGAAATATTTTAGTTTAGTGGCGACCAATACAAAACAAGATAATGATTTTGTTTTGAAATTTCCCATTACATACATGTCCTGTACAAAGCCATTTACGGTTATGAACCAAAGAGCTAGTGCCAGGGGAATGAGGCTAATGCATTGTTCCGATCTCTGGTACAGTCTGAAAATATTAAATGAATGGTAAAAGTTTTAATGCATCCATTAACTAATACCACTAATTTACAATGGGAGTGTATGTGACAGCCTACATAAGTAATTTCTGAAATCACTGTGATCCTTGTTATTACAATTAATGCTAAAAAAAAACCCTCTCAGTTTCCTGTGTACAGTGTAATACTTCTAATACAATGCCATACATAATTACATATTTTGTAAATATTTTAAAGTAGGTATAGGGCTGAGATGCAAGTGTGCAGCAGCTGTTTATTATTATTATTGTTGTTGTTGTTGTTTTGTTTTTGTTGTCTGGCTATAAAACAAGCTGAACCCTTGACTTTGGTGTTATCAGCACCACGCTCTCCCAAGTGAGCTAACAGGCCGGTCCCCTTATTATTTTTAAGGGGAGAAAAAGTGAGCAGCATATGGAGCCTTTTCTGTGCCTGTTTTTCTAGGATGATGTCAGTACATTCTTTGCCATTCCTTCATTATCTAGTATATGGCTGGTAGGGCAGACAGAATTTAGTTTCAAATCCCATCTGCGCTTTGAGACCTTGGACACATTACAGACCTTTCTGAGCCTTAGGGTCCTCCAAGGAAAAATGCGGTTCCTCCTTGTTGAGTTGTGTGGATGAGATTAGAGTATATACTGGCCTGTTACAATTACTCCATAAATGATAACTCTTAGTACTGTATTTTGGACTTGTAAAAAAATTTTTTTTTCATGGAGCGAGTTTTTAATTTTAATAAACTCAAATTTACAGATTTATTCTTTTATGGATTTTTTTTTAGGTGTTGAGACTAAGAACTCTTGGCTTATTACTAGATCTCCAAATTTTCTCTTATGCATTTTTTTGTCTAAAACTTTTTTTTTTTTGGATTGTAAAATGATATAAATTCCAAATGTGAAGCTGGAGTCCTCTAAACCTTTTTCATTGTCACTCCTGACAACCAGTTCATCACCAAGTCCCGTTAATTCTGCCTTATAAAAAGCTACTAAATCCGTCTCTATCATCTGCTCAAATCTGTGTGGTGTGCTGCAATGCAGAGCAGCCCTGCTGCACCCTTAACTTATGTCCTGTCATGCCTTTCCTGCAGTTTTGTAACAGTCTCCTACCATGTCTCCTGACCACTAAGCTGACCGGCTGCACTGCCCTGTCGGTGTTACCTTTATAAAACGAATATCTGCCCTTCAGCATAGTGCTCCATTGCTTTTAGGATCAAATCCATATCCCTTAGTGTGGTTAACAGTTTTTTCGTAATTACCCCTCTGGCTTTATTTTCCTTTTTCAACTTGTGGTTGTTATATCACACTATTTAACCATACCCAGCCCTTGCCTTGACTTCTCTTCTTGTGTGTGTTCGTGTATCCTTTGATTTACAATATCCATGCCTTCTGCTTTTCACAGACACACACACGAAATCTTCCTCCTTACTTGTTTGAGTATCATCTTCTCCCACAAAACATTCCCTGATCCTTTAGTCTTGGTCAGTTGCCCCTTCACTGTCTTCTCCTTGCACCCTGGGTGCTGAAAGCATGGATAGGTTCAGATCATGAAGTATCTTGTAAGCCATTCTGAGTGGTTTGGAAGATGAAAGGGAGGGAGCTACTATACTGAACTTAGGTTTACTTATCTATGTTTCCCATTGTACTGTGAGCTCCTTGAGTGAAAGGACTGGGTATTTCCTCTCTCTGTCCTGCCGCTGCAATGTTGCTTGGCAGAAAATAAGCACAGTTTACATTTTCTAATGAATGAATGGATGGATTCAAATGGAGAATGTGAGTTTTAAACTATCACAGTAGGTAGCATTCAGCACTTTCCTCAAAATGCTACAGCTTATATAACCCATCATATTTGCTCATGGCTTAAAACATTAGCATACTTTGTTCTAGGCTTGTGTTTGGCTTTTAGTTGTGAAAACAGACATGAAGTGGGTGGAGCCAAAAAATAATCAAATGTTAATATATAAGTGGAGAAAAGTGCTACAAAGGTAAGAATAGCATGTTGTGATGGAGAGTAAAAGGGGAGACCCTTTTAGATAAGGTTATCAGAGAAAAGCCAGTAAACTTTTTATTTCAAACACTTGGGTGTTGAATTTAAGGGGAGCTTGCAAACTTGCAAACACTAAGCAAATGACATAGAATTATGCAGCTGATTTGTGTGGCTTGCCTATCAGTTTTGAATTTTTTTTTTTGTCTTTGGTAGTTGTGAAATATGCTTGCTTTATATTGGCAATCTAAGTATTAATTGATTTTAGTCTGTTCCTAGAGTGCTAGGTTATTTTTAGATTTTTAAGTTTTTTTTTACAATTTTGGTGAACCAAGTATGTTTTTAGTAATAAAACCTAGTTATAGCTATTTATTATATAGCCAAATGAGATTATAGCTTAATGATTTTGAAAAATTTTAAGGAAAAATTATTTTGTTATTGCTAATCTGAAATTTTCTGTATCTTAACCCTTTTATTTTCTATTGAAATAATTGTTTAATGGCATTTAATTTCTTAGAGCTACATATACCAAATTATAGCAAAATAGATTGTACTCTAGGCTGGGTTTTATGGTTCATGTGAAGGAACCTATAGTGGATTGAATTATGTCCCCCTAAAACTCATTGAAGCTTGAACTGTGTTTCCCAAGTTTTATGTATTAGAAACTTAGCCCCCACTGTGACTGTTAAGAGGGTGGGAAATACTATTATGGTAATTGAAAGGTGGGGCCTTGAAGAGGTGATTGGATTGTAGGACCGTGCAGTAGTGGAAGGATTAAAAATGGTGGTCAGGGGCATGGTTCTAAGGGCTTTGAATGAAGAGAAGAGTCTGTCTTGCTCTCTCTCTGCTCTCTCTGCTTCCACCATCTTGCAATGTGAGACCACTGGGTCACTGTTGCCACCACCAGATGGACTTTGGACTTCCCAGCCTCAGAAACTGTAAGCAATAAATTTCATTTTCTTATAAATCACCCAGATCTGTGTATTTTTTTATAAGCAATAGAAATGGACTAATACAGAACCTGAGAAACAGGACCTGCTTGTCTGGTATAACAGGGAAAAGAGATTGTGATTTAAAGTCAGAAGACCCAACTGTACAGTCTGGCTCTGCTACTTACTGAGTTTGCAATTTTAGAGAACTTAAATATCTTTTTACCTCTCATGGAGGCCAGTTATATAGAAGATTAAATGAGATATTGTATGTGACCATTTTTGACAGAAAAGCACTTTGAAAATGTAAGATGCTGCAGAAGTAATCTTTCTGTTTATCAGCATCAAAGCCTTCTATGTGTCCTATTTTTAATTAACTTAATTATTAGTTCATTTGAAGAAAAGTTGTTTGTATTCATAGATATTAATTGAAATTATGAGTATGTTAAGAAAATAAATTTCAGGTATCATTGATTTATTAGTTCATTATGACAATATCAAAATTTATAATTATGTATTATGTTTATTTTATGGGTATAGTAAGTTGAATAATAGACCCTCAAACATGCTCACATCCTAATACCTGGAACCTGTGAATGTCACCTTTGTAGTTGTGATCATGTGATCCTGAGATGTGACCATCCTGGATTATCTAAGTGGGCCCAGTGTAATCACAGGGGTCCTTGTAAAAGGGAGGTGAGAGGAGTCGGAGTCAGAGAAGATGTGAGTAAGGAAGTGAGAGGTTGGAGTGATGCCAGGAAGGGACTTCGAGCCAAGGAATGTGGGTGGCCTCTAGAACCTGAAAAAGCCAAGGAAGCAGATTCTCTGCTAGTCTCTGGAAGGAACACAGCCCTCCAGACACCTTGATTTTGAACTTCTGACCTCCATAACTGTAAGAGAGTAAATATGTATTGTTTTAAGCCACTAAGATTGTGACAATTTGTTACAGCAGCAATAGGAAACTGATACAATGGAGATAGACTAAACATTAATAACCATAATTTGTATGCATTCTAAGAGGCTTTTAATACTGACTTTGGCCCAAAATTTAGTCTTCAAAGCAATAGGGGTTTATTATTGTACATGTGATAGATATAGATGTATAATATAGATAGATATAATAGGATACCCCAACAAGTAACACCTAAAGCATGTCTAAGTAGATTCCCCAGGGCCTTTACCATGTCTTCTTCCCAGGGAGGGCAGGGCAAAGGCACAACCTACAGACAGACTGTCTTTACCCGCCAGGGTTTCACTATGTCCTTCTACTTTTGACTCTTGTGAACCAGAGGCTTCTGGGAAGTAGCAGTTAGGGCCATGACTCTGAAACACAGCCTTAAAAACACGATAGTCCCAGAAAGATGTTAAATAGACTGCTTTCTTTTAAAGTTTTAGTGTATAGTCTAAGACCGTATAAATTATGTAAGGTTGAATTCAGTTGCTGAATTGAAAAATATTTGGATTCTGCCACCTTACATGCCTTTATTTTATTTAAGTGTAATATTTTATTACATGTTTTTCAAAAAATTTTTTGATTTTATAGTATTTCGGATTTTTAAAATTTAAATAAAAAGTTTTGCTTTTTAGAATTTGAGAACCTGCGGAAATACTATGTATGTAGTGTTACTATTGGTACTAAGAGCATTGAAATCTGTAGTTCCTTTTTTCATGGAAACAGGTATCAGAATTTATATTTTATTTATATTTTATACTTTTTAAATTCAAAATATTTTAACATTTATTTGTACATATTTGTCAAATACAGTATGTTGTTTCAATGCATGCATATACTGTGCAATGATTCAGTTAGGGTAGATAACATAGTTTTATACCCATTATTCCACCGTTTTTCCTCCTCTCCCCCCTGCCCCCACTTCTTATAACCATTATCCTACTCTTTACTTCTATGAGAACCACTTTAGATAACATAGTTTTATACCCATTATTCCACCGTTTTTCCTCCTCTCCCCCCTGCCCCCACCTCTTATAACCATTATCCTACTCTTTACTTCTATGAGAACCACTTTTTTTTTTTTAAAGATTCTACATGTGAGTGATATCCTGTGGTATTTGTCTTTTTGTGCCTGACTTACTTAACGTAACGTGATGGTTTCCAGTTCCTTTCATTACACTTTAAGGTAATAAAAAAGTCCAATATTAGGTTATGGAAAGAAGTCATATTAACATGGAAAATGACATTGTTATGAAGCCATGATTCCTTGGTCAAGAAGTAGGTTTTGTGACTAAGGAGTCAAATTGACCTGATGTTAAGCAGAGTCATTAAAGCTCAAGAATTATGGAAGTAGGATGTGACAGCTTTCTTCAGCTCAGTGCTCAACCAGCGAACAGAAGTTTCAATTCATTAGATTCTATGGACAGTTTAGGGCATGTGAGCAAGGGAACCACATTACTCATCTAAGTTGAGTTTGATATGACAGAGAAAGGTAGGAGGTCAGAGATGGGTCCTGGTGGATGTGGTCTACAAGCTAAGGCCAAGAGCTGAACAGGGTCTATGTGGACATAAGGACACTAGGGTCCCTCACCTTCTTAGTCTCTTGAAGAGCTTTGCTAAGAGTTCTCAAATGCTTGGGTACTTTTTGAAGTGTTTCAAATGTATACAAACTCAGGATGACTCTGTAATGAGCCCCACATCCCCATTGTCCAGCTCCCAGTATTATCTAGATTTTATCTCACTTGTATCATCTATTTCTCTCCTTTTCCTATTTTATTGAAGTGTTTTAAAGCAGATTTTTCACAACATTGCAGTTCATCCCTCATTTTTCAGTAGGCATCCCTAAAAATATGGTTGCCAGATTTTAAATCTTTTCCATCTTTCTTTTCAAACACTGCTTGGTTATGCAGAAGCTGTGGAAGAGATTTACTGAACTGAGCATAGTTATATAATCCAGTATTGCCAGTGAAGGAATAATCTTTTTAATTTTTTTCTTGTTATAATAATGCTGTTACTTATTTAATTCTTCATATAAGAAATGTATTAAATTGTGGACAACTCATTTAGCGTCTACATTTGTTTGTTCTCTTTAATATGTTGCAGCAAAATTAAGTCATACCTAATTTACAGAGATAATTGAGGGATCAATGAGATATTGCCTTTCTGCCATAAGCCGGTTGTCAAGTGTTCCTGTAGAAAAGGAAAAAGACATACTCTTAGCAAAGATGTCATCCAAAGGTCTTTTCTCTTTCTATAATTCATTGATTTCTCAGAATAATTGTTATTACAAAAATTTTTCATTAGAATTTCGTTTTTGAAACTTGTATGTTTTTTGTAGAACCTTGTCAAAAGTGAGTAGTCGTTCCTATATTTGGGACAGAATTCTCATTCAGTTATCTATGTCAGGTAATTACTTGATTTGTAGTTTGGTTTTTGAAATTAATACTACATCCAGAAGATGCATAGTTTTTCCTTAAGACAGATAAATAAGCTGCACTGGAACAAACTTTCTCACTTCCTAACAAATGGCTCCCTCTTTATTTTGAGCACCTTTGGAGATGATTTGAAGTTTGATACCTCTTAGTTTGCATTATAGGAATGCCCCCTAAGATCAATAAGTTGTTATTCACTCAAAATGACCAACCAGTTAGAAGGATGATCAGTCAGCCAAAACCAAAAGTATAGAATGACTTTCAAGATTTTCTTTGACTCTCAGTAGAGAACACATATGTGTTTGTGTATAAATCTAAACGTAGTACTAAGCAGACATCTGAAAATATTTTTAAATCATTCTGAAAAGGAATAGGGAGGACCTTAGTTCAGCTGCAAATATTATGATTTAGAATCCTATTTACACAGTATGCTGACTGCATAGCAGAATTTCTTTATAAATTTCAGCTGCAGATTATTAATGAAGTTCTTCTATGTGTGTGAATTACCTGTCAACCTCAGTCTTATCATTAGTCCATTACATCTTTTTATTTATTTATTTATTTATTTTTGACCATTTCAGCTGCAGATTATTAATGAAGTTCTTCTATGTGTGTGAATTACCTGTCAACCTCAGTTTTATCATTAGTCCATTACATCTTTTTATTTATTTATTTATTTATTTTTGACTGGTAAGGGGATCGCAACCCTCGACTTGGTGTCGTCCGCACCATGCTCAGCCAGTGAGTGCACCAGCCATCCCTATATAGGATCTGAACCCACAGCCTCGGCTCTACCAGCACCACACTCACCCGACTGAGCCATGGGGCTGGCCCTCATTACATCTTTTTCAGTTATTTTGCATTATTTTAGATATTGTGAAATTTGTGTTCTGGGCTATCATGGAACTCCTCTCTTTCTTCTCGAGCACTTAAGGAAGATTCCATAATGTTCACGTCTATAAAATGAACATTTATGGTATTGCACCAGTATGGTAAGGTCTCTTCTCAATCTAGAATTCTGTTATTCTGTTGATTTAAACTACACTGTCTGTTGAGTGGCACTTCCTTTGGTCATGGTGCCAGAAATGCATTTGGTGTGACATTTTACCTTATTTAAAAATTCAAGCACCCTTGAAATAAAATATGCATTAAACCTTTATGTATTCATATCTCAGAAAAATTGCGACTTGTTATCTTAGAAAACAGATGGGGCTGAGGTAACTGGATAATAAAATAGGGAAATATTGACTCCAGAAAGCAAAGGAATTGGAAGAGTCTGTGTAGGAGTAAAAATAGACTTCAGCTTGCTTGTACTTCTACCTGTCTAATTATGGTGGATTTAGCCTCTTCCCCCCGCCCAAAAAAAAAAAAAAACACAACACAGCACTTCAGGGTTCAAACAGAATGATCAAACAAAAACAAAAATCCATTTCAGATTGGTCCCAAAAAAGGAATCCTATTGATGGCAGATGAGAACACTGGGAATTTGGGAGCAGAAGGTGCTGAAAAGAGAGATAAGAAGCCATAAGGATTAACAGCACTTTCTTGACATTATTTAGACCAGACCCTGCCTTTACTAAAGGAAAGTTGGACATTTCCACTATCCTTCATAGTTGACAAGCAGAGGTGTGCATTAGAATCACCTGTGTAGCTTTGCCAAACTACATCTAAAATTATCCACACCTCCCCCCAAACTAAGATTTTGATTCAGCAAGTCTGGTGTGGGGCTGGGTATGTTTTGAAAAAAAAACCTCTTGGCTTGATTCAAGTGCACATGTGCAGTTGCAGACTTGTGCTCTTGGATGTAGAGGGCCCCAGTTTACTCTTTGAAATATGGGAGGATCTCTGCTCTCAAAATAGTCACTTAAGATGCATGACTACATTGCAGTTTGGCACATTTAAGTTGTCAAAGTGAATTATTTCATCCTATAAAAGAATAATGAAAAAAAGCAACATACATAATTAAAGAGCTGGATATAGATTTTATGCAGAGAGATAGAAGAAGTATATTAAGACTGAGCAGTTGGCAACTTCAGGTGTAGCAAAACTAGTTTTAAAAAGGCACATATTATACCTGACAAAATATATCTCTATATATACCTATAACAAAAGTCAAATTGTATCCCCTAAATGACAATGAATGTAGACAGTAAAAATTATTATAAAACAATTAAACTTTCTGCTTGTCCTGCCTCCCAATAAAGGCTTCTTACTGCATATAAATTTTTATTTCAGGGGCTGGCCTGTTAGCTCAGCTGGTTAGAGCATGGTGTTAAAACACCAAGGTCAAGGGTTCAGATCCCCATACTGGCCAGCCACCCCCCCCCCCAATTTTTTTTTAAATTTATATAAGGGCAGTTCAGGATTAATCATTAGAGATTCAACAAAAAGTCCTGCAATAGGGCAGATGTGATCAGTTTGTTGTAACGAACCTGAGGTTAGAAATAAGAATTTCCAAACAAAAAGTTGCTGGACATTTAAAATGAAGAGAAGTTTGCAGAATTTCCTACATTGTAGAATCAAAAGATCTCATTTAAAGTGAGTAGCCACATATCTTGAATAGTTTAGGTGTAGTAGCCACTAAACATGACATGCTGAATTCTTTCAGTGCTGTACAGAGACTGATTCTGTAAATTTGGTGAGCCTTTTGCCATTTTATACTACTGCTTTGGGTAAGGTTAGATGTGGTGCAATTAAGGGGGGTCAGTTTTTTCCTCATTTGTTGTTTGGCATTTTCCTAATATTTTCCAAGGTGTAGGTCAGTAGGTCATCGTTATTATTATTCTTATCTTGGTGGTTTGCTAGTCAGTGACTAGCTTGTTGGCAAAGTGCTTTCATTTCTGACTTAAGCTCATTTGACCTCCATCTTGGACCACAGTTACACAGGAAGTAAATACATTACAGAAGAACTTGGTAAATGTATATGTAATTTCTGCCACTGCCAAGAATAACTGTGGTGCTAACATTGACTGAGCAGCAGACACTGTGCTAAATGCTTTACCTTGATTGTCTCATCATCCTCACCTGACTCTGCAGTTGTGAGTTACTGCTCTGTCCCCACTCAGCAGAGGAGAGAATGAGGCTCAGAGAGCCCAGGAATCGTGTCCACAGCCACACAGGTGAGAAGGGGTTAGCTCAGGTTAGCTTTGGGACTCAGGTTAGCTCGGTCCGACTTCAGAGTTTAGGTGCTGAATCACTCTGCTCATATTAGTGATTTACAATTGAGAATTTGCAGACTAACAGTTCCCTCTAGTTCACTTCTCTCTAGAAGCATCTCTCATTTTTTAAGTTCTAACATTGTTGTGGGGAACAATAAAATATCTTTAGACAGTGGGTCTCAAACTTGGCTGAACTTTAGATTTACCTGGGAGTTAAAAAGAAATACTGGTGGCTGGGCCCCACCCTCAGATGTTCTGAGTTCATTAACTTGGAATGTGGCCTGGACATTGGGATGTAAACAACCACCTAGTAATTTGAATGTGCTACAGAATCTGAGAACTGCTTTGGAGCAATGCAAGTTTTTAAATTTCGAATTCCCATCTTTCAGTTAGTAAAAAATGAGTGTTTCTATTACAGAATTACTACATATTTGCCTTAGAAACTGCAAACAAAAAAAAAGTGACAAACAAAAGGATCTGTAATCCCTTCACTGAAAGATAGCAGTGCAGTATTTGGATATGTGTATCTTTTTTTTTTTTTTGCCCTGGGCACATTTATATATTTAAAGTTTTAACTACAGTGTTACTGGTCTATAGTATCGTATTTAATGCCAGATTGCCTTGTATCTGTTTTATGTATTTACATGCCTTACCAGACTGAGATATTCTTGATTCTTGTTTACATATAATAGTGTCGTTGGATCAATTCTTATAGGCCAGTAACTCCCAAAGTGGAGCAGTGTCTCTATTAATAGAGAGTTTGTGTGTTATCTGAGGGAGCACTTAGGAAGCTGATTTAGATGTCTGTCTTTTGTACCGCGTGTTGTACAGCACTTTTTCAGACAAGTCAGTCCTTGGTTTACCTGTTGTCCCCCTTACAGACTCTTTAGGCAAAGCCCTTGTGATTTTTATTTCTGGGCTTTGGCATGCAGTACATGCTCACTTAATGCTTGTATGGATGAACAGACATATGTATTACAGGATCTGAGGTGGGAGTGGAGTGGTGGTTACAGTTTGAAAACGTTAATTACTGAAGTAAGTTCAGATGTTCTGAAAAAAATCCTCTGGGAATGTAGGTGTGGTAGGCAGAGAAGGTAAGAATGGGATTGAGATAAGGAAAGGGACTAGAGGACACTTTTGGATAGGTAAGCTTCAGATCCTTCAAGAAAAGTAAAACGTCCTGAAGTTCCAGAAGCTTCTGGACTTGGCCCCCAACAGGCTCAGTCTTCCCTTGGAAATAGCTCCCCACCACAACATGGTGAAGGGATCCTGTGTTATCCCTCCATCGCCCCTATCCTACTCACTTGTCATAATAAAGATAAATCAGATACACTTTCAGAGTAAGAACCAAATAATTTTCTGAATTTGCTCTTCTCCAGATATTTTCCCAATAACCATGTAGATGAGAAACTGCTATAGTGTAATGGAATTCAGTTTGGGTATAACTAGAGCCTGTCAGTCAACAACTATGATTGTCAGATTCTTGCCTACAAATGTCTGGCATGAGGAAAAACTTAAAAGGTAGAGAGGGGACTCAGAGCATTGAAGGCCTGCTGAGGGATTACCCCAGGAGAGAAAGGGCCAATTTGGAAGATGTTTCAAGTTGCTCTTGTCAGGCTTGTCTCAGTCAGCCCAGCACCTCTGGGCTGCTCACTGAGGTATTTCTGCAGCCACAAAACCAGACATCTTTGCATCGTATGATTTACAAAGGACTTCTTTTTCATACTGACTTCTTACAATGTAACTTTATAATCAGTAGATTTCTTAATCATTATTATGGCCTATAAATCAAAATAACTTTATAATTTATTTTTTCCTCTGGAAATCTTAACTTTCTATTTTAAAAATGTGTTAAGATCTTTAGTTACTTATTACTGTTCATTTTAAAACAAATTTTTATTAAAGAGAAATTGCAAATGTATATATTTTACTTCATTAGGATGTAAGGTACATGCAGAATTAAATGATATTGCCGAAAGCATTTAGAATTGAGGCATTCGTGTAGTTCCAAAAGCTGTGTGAAAAAGTAGAAGCTATTGTCTATCCTTTCTCACCTTTTTTAAAATTCATGATGACTTTTAAAGACTTTTAATGTAAAGGCATTAAAGATAGTTTTCATCATGTCATCATGCTTTTACTTAGAATTCAACAAAGAACAAAATGAAAGAATAAAATCACAAGCAAGATTTGTTTTTCTGAATAATACTTGTCTCATGATAAAATCATAAATGGCAAAGAGGGAATCCTTATAGTTACATCACATAGTATAGCAAAAAATAAAATAAATGCCAGAGGCGATATTTATTCACTGATTCCAGTGAAACGGAGGTTTCTGGACTGCCGTGCCAGTCGCTGGAGCCAGAAGCAGATTATGATTTAATGGTACCTCTCTGCTGCACTTGATGAGCTGTCCTAGAAAAACATTTTGAAGCAATAAAGCATCCATTTGGCTTTTAAGTAATGAGGTACGCATTGCTCTTTGCATTAACTATTTATTCAGGAAGAGAAGTGACCAACTAATAAGCTTTATCCAAAGAGGGTCATGGAAAACAAAAAATGCAAAAGTGAGGTTCTCTTCAGTTTCATATGCAATTAACAAACACCCAGAGCTGAATGGTTGGTGCTCCTCTTCCATGTGACTTTTGGCCGGCTGTATTTAAGTGGGAGTGCCAGTCAGATGTATTAAAATCTTCTGGGTGTAAGGAAGGACTGTCTAGCCTAAACCGATTACACATGAGAGGAGGCAGTGACTGGTGAGTAGCTAAGATTGGGCTGATTTCTCTATTGTTTTGGAAAATGGATTTATTTTTTAAGATGAATTGTAGTGATTTAGGCTTACTAGTTTACTTCTTTGGGGAAGGGTTCCTTTTTTTCCTTTTTAAATGATTATTGCTTTTTCATTACTGGTGAAATCTGCTGTATAATGCGATAGAATGTTTAGATTTATCACTTAATCAAGAGGCTTTTAATCTGGGAAAGTTTTTTATTTGCTATATAGTAATATGTAATTTATTATTTGGTAATATTTTCTGGATAGGAATGTAACATTTTGTTCTTCTTTCACAAGTAAATAAATAGTCCCTTCTTTGCAGCAGATGCTTAGGATTTAGTAACCTCAAGGTTATAACCACAATAACATATTCACACATATACAGGACTTACAAGTCATTTCAGAATCTTACTTTGAAGCACTTTTGGTGTTACAACCACATGAAGTTTTCATCCCACTTTCTTTAAGGTTCTTAAGGTAATTAATTTGCCTTATTTGGTGACATGAAAAAAGATGAAAGTCACAATTATTTTCTTCCCTAAAGCCAACTAAAGGATTTTTATGCTAATTCTTACTCCCTGCTCTCACTAAAAAGTAGTACATGGAGTTCTACACAATGGGGGGTGCGGGGGCGAATCTTTCACATAAATCATATTAAAATAGGCAGTGAAAATGATACGTAAACTCAATATTACTTAACTATTAAAAATATTCTTGATATAATAAATCAATTATGAAATCATTTAATATTGTGTTCCTTTGGTTTTCAATTTTAAAGTATTTTCTGTGTTGAAAATTATGTATTCTAAGCTTACTATGAATTGTTTTGAAGTATGTTTACAATCAATTTTCAAAATAAATTCCATGAAATAAGAATGCATTATTTCTTTGGGTTTATAGCCTCTTGAAAAAGGCTAAAAAGCCTGATAACTAAGTAGCAATAGGAACAAAGACAAGAAAAGTCTCCTTAGAATTTTCCTTTCCTAGACCACATCAAATCATACACAGAGAAAAAAACTCATTTCTGTTGCAGAGAATCCTACTTTCTTCATCAAGAAAATAAAATGTTAGAAATGGAATTACCTCGTAAGATGTTCGGTTTTGCAATAATCTTCCTTGTTGAGTATTTACAATCATTAGACTGGATTATCCCTTTCAGATAATCACTCCATTCAGAAGGCTAATGCTGTGTGCTGAGAACCGAAAAGAGATGGAAGATTGGATCAGCTCACTGAAGTCTGTACAGACCAGAGAACCTTACGAGGTAAAATAGCATCTCTTCTGTCACCTTGTGTTCTTAGAGAATAAGTATTAGCCAAAGAGCAAGAGCTATTCTATGCAAAAATAATTTTGTGTAGACTCATTCAGATTTTGAAATTTTTTCTATAAAGCAAAGTGCTTTGGTTTTAAAAATGATGGATTTGAAATTTTGCTCATTACTGTATATATTCCAAATAGTTCGGCATTTGTAGTCTTATCTCTTGTTCGGCAAATCTGTCCTCATGTCTCATTTCTAGGTGGCCCAGTTTAATGTGGAACATTTCTCAGGGATGCATAACTGGTACGCCTGCTCCCATGCCCGTCCCACCTTCTGTAACGTGTGCAGAGAGAGTCTTTCTGGAGTCACCTCCCATGGCCTGTCCTGTGAAGGTACCGTTGCATCCAACATATGTCCTCCCTCAACAGTAACGGTAGACATACTTCCACGAAGTACACAGAAACACTCATCACAAGAAAACATTTCCCTTGGGTGGAAGCAGTAGCTGAGAGTACCTCAGCTGGAGCACAGTGTTTAAGTTTCATTGTAGCTTAATGTTGAGCTCTGCACACATAGGATTAACTTGGGAAATATTTTTTCTTATGAAAAAATAATATAGAATCATTTGAAAAGGAAGCATAAATCAAAATATAGCATTTCACTTCTAAGGAACTAAGGACTACTGTCTAAAAAATACTTTGGACTTTATATATCATTGTATTATTCTTTATTCTGATTGATTAGGGAGAACAAAATTTTTTGAGGACATATACACTCTGATGGAATTTCTGATTGTTGCTTATATTGCATTGTTTTAAACCTTGGTGGTTTTCTTTTTTTCATTTCATTTATGTTTAATTTAAATTGCTGTCATCCTTTTTAATTTCTTTAAATTTTTCTAAAAATAGGTATAACCTATTGTTTTTATTATAGGATTTCTGAGTTATTTTTTAAGTTAAGAGCAATGACCACCAAAAACAAATACATTCATAATTACCAAGAGAAAACTCATAGATTTATTTCATTTCGTACCTCAGTGATTATACCATTGTGTTCCAGTTTTTGAGCTATATATAATATACCTTTTTCCCAATACAAAAATTTCTTAAGTAATTTTGAATATAACAATTATAATTAAATAGCATAGTAATAGTCACTTTAATTGACTTTAAATTATAAAATCTGCAATATATCATTGTTTCAGCTATTTAATATAATACAGCGTAATGGTTAAAGAGAAGGGCTCTGCAGTCAGACCTTTTATACTTCCACCATTACAAAATGTAACCAAGTGAAATAGTTTAACTCATTTAGACTTTCCTTTCCTCATCTTTAAAATGGGGATAATAGTTATTTTACTTAAATAGAAGCACTATGAAAATTAAATGAGAGAATATATAATATAAAACCAATTTTCTAGTCAAATAAATTGTAGCAGTTTATAACTGTGCTCTGTAAGAAATTTATCAAGAAAATAATTATCAAGTAAATAATTCCAGATTGCATCATGGGCCTGGTGTATATTAAAATTTGTGAAAGTGAACTTGGAGAAGACATTAAACATTTTGTTTTTTAGATTTAAAGAATGATTGCAAACAAAGATATAATTGGACTTTATGACTTCGTTAATCTAAAAAGGTTCATGTAGATCTGAATAACTCCTACCGAGTCTGTAATATTATGTGGTGTTATTCTGAATATCTTTTTACTATTACCTTCTAGTCTTTCATCCCCCAAATGCTAAAAAAGATTCCAGGTCTGACGTACTCTTGTACCCTTCTGATTTGAGTTATGCATTATTAAATACACTTAATTATATGGAATTGAGTCAATAGTGGAATGACTGTATATTTTTCTAAGCATTTTAAAAGAAAAATGAAAATGATATTAATTGGTGAAAATAAGAAACTTAAATGTATTTAAATAAATTTGTTATATCCTTCTGCAAATAATGTAGTCTTCCTGACTTTTTTTGTCTCAGTTGTTGAATTAAGAAAATGTTTTAGAAGATTATATGTTAGTATTCATTTTCTCCAGTAGTAAGATTTTTAAATCTAGAGTATCTTTTCTATTACTATTTTTAGAACTGTAGCAGGTTTTTAAAATCTCAGAGATTTTATAAATGTTAAAAAAAATTGTTCTTTTATTTTATGAGAATATGGTAATTCCAGATATTTTTTACAATGATCAAAGTTAAACTTTTGAAACCCCTTCAAATTTGAATAAACTAGTTGCTTGGTAAAACTAAAAACATAGGGTACAAGAGGCTTTAAAAGTTGTAACAAAGTCCAGATATTTTTTACAATGATCAAAGTTAAACTTTTGAAACCCCTTCAAATTTGAATAAACCAGTTGCTTGGTAAAACTAAAAACATAGGGTACAAGAGGCTTTAAAAGTTGTAACAAAGATGCAAATACAATAAGAAATTTGTTCAACAGTGAAGATGAATAACTTTTGTATTGGAATGGAATACGGGTTCCAATGTGAAAATCCATCATTAAATTTACTTAACCTTCTTCCCTCGTTTTTTGCAATAAAACAAGGCTGTACGTAACTTGTCTTCTACGTTTGTGTTGAGTAATAGCTAAAATTATTTTAAAGCATTGCATATATAAAATGTTATACGAATGAAAAAATAGAAGACAAAAAATAATTTTCATGAATAATACCCTAAATCAGTTGAGAATGTTGATTATAATTTCAGAGCATAATTGTCCTTCACAGTTATTTAAACAGTAATTCACCAAAAAAAAGTTAAATGGCAACTTTTTAAAAATTAACAGATCAAATACATTAACGTGCGGACTTATGAATTTTTATCTTAACTGCTGTTTATCACAAAGTTTCAGTGTTGTTAAGATTAAATATTGCATTAAATATAATTTTATCATGTCATTATATTTTTTAAGTTCCGTAGTTTTAAATAATGTCTTTGCAGGTCAGGGAAAAGTGCTTTTATTTCAGAATAACTTGTCCGGAGAAATGTAATTATCACCTAATAAAATTAAGATGCCTATTGATCATTTCAATTTCTTAATGACCATAATTGCAGTCTGGTTTGTTTTATTATATCTTTATATACTATATTAAGCAACTTTGTAATTCTCAAGGCTCATTGCATGAAGCACTTTATTATTACAAAAGTGTGAT
>NW_007726587.1:266247-267498 GCF_000696425.1 Galeopterus variegatus | reverse complement strand
TATATTTTTTAAGTTCCGTAGTTTTAAATAATGTCTTTGCAGGTCAGGGAAAAGTGCTTTTATTTCAGAATAACTTGTCCGGAGAAATGTAATTATCACCTAATAAAATTAAGATGCCTATTGATCATTTCAATTTCTTAATGACCATAATTGCAGTCTGGTTTGTTTTATTATATCTTTATATACTATATTAAGCAACTTTGTAATTCTCAAGGCTCATTGCATGAAGCACTTTATTATTACAAAAGTGTGATTTTTATTTTTAATGAGCTGTTTAATTTTTAATGGCAAAATTTCCAAAAAACCATGGAATTAGGCCCCATTTTTCTCTTTTACTGCCTTCTGTTCCCTTTAGAAGCCAGGTATTGACTGTTAATATCAAGTACCTATTTGTACTAATAAAGCACCCTGGGGACTTTGTTGCAGATAGTTTTAGGACTGCACTTTTGAGGAATACCATAACAGATGAAAAGGCACAGAGATCCTAACCAACCACAGTTTAAAATAGTCACTTGTATTGGAACAAAAGGGAGCAGGTTGTGATAAATTTTTTTCCAAACTAAGCTTACTTCTGTGTCTTTACACTTACTGTTTATCAGCAACGAAATTCAACTGAAAAATTATTTTCTATATATAGTCTGTATTTGAGTCACATAGTCATTTATAACAAAAATAGTATGATTGCCAGGAAAGAATTTGTCAAAGTACACAAAAGAGGAGGTAAGTGAAACATTTCTAATGCCTATAGACTAATATTCTTCAAGGATAAACCAGCTCAATTTAAGTGGCTATGTATATACTGGTTCATCATGATATCTGAAGCATATTGAACATTTGGTTATAGACATCTTAGTTATTTTACCTGAATCTTTTGTTTTCATGTTACATCAAATTAGGATGATTTAAAGGGAGTGGTGTGTAACTTATTCGAAATTAATTAATAATTAACTACTAGAAATTTAAAAAAAAACGTGAAAAGGAGACCACCTTACATTTAAATTCAGCAAAAGTTACCTTATGTTTCCACTGAAATGATCTCTACTCTTAACTGTTTGTCTGAGAGGCCAGGAGCTGATGTAACATCAGTATCCACTAACGCTTGAATTTGTGTCCTTAGCATGAAAAATGTGTTTGGTAGTAAAGTCCTGATTTTCATAAGCATGGTTATTAATCTTTCAAATCACCTGTGGTTGGGGCCGGCCCGGTGGCGCACTGCTACAGTGCGCCGCTTGGGAAGTGTGGCAGCGCTCC
>NW_007726587.1:241871-265460 GCF_000696425.1 Galeopterus variegatus | reverse complement strand
GTGACACTGAGGGTTGCGATCCGTTGCCGGTCACGACAAAAAGGAAAAAAAAAAAAATCACCTGTGGTTTACTTGTTTTTCCATATATGTACTGGTTTTTTCCTAGTCATTTCCTCTTATTTCTCTCTGATAAGTTCCTTTATGATAATATGGCTGGGAAGAATTAGTGAAGCCTGTATAGGAAACTTTACTTCATCAATTTTCCCTTCTACATTTCTAATATAGTCATCCCAGCACAATACTTTTAAAAGACAGTGCTATCTTTGTGACCCTCTTCAATTTATTTCCCATGGTGCTGGATATTTTCTTGATTTACTTGCACTTTAAAACTATTCTGAAGTATCTTTATCTTACTGACGTTTTCAAACTTCTTATTATAAATATTTTATACACATAGAAAAAATGCAAGTATCAATCAAAAGTCAATTTTCACAAATTAAACACATTTATGTAATCAGCAACCAAATTAAGAAATAGGCTGTCACGAGCACCCTTGTTACTGAGTTTTGCAAGTATCAATCAAAAGTCAATTTTCACAAATTAAACACGTTTATGTAATCAGCAACCAAATTAAGAAATAGGCTGTCACGAGCACCCTTGTTACTGAGTTTTATTTGCTTCCGTGTGTGTGTGTGTGTGTGTGTGTGTGTGTGTGTGTCATCTCCCTTCTCCTTAAGAGCGAATTCTTTTGTATTTAGTTCCTTTCTTCTAAGTAGCAATCTATCTACAGCTTGATAAAAGTGCTTCATAAATACATAGCCATTTGTTTTTTAGAAGACCTTTCCTATTGTTGGAGAGTAATATAAACTTTCTTTAATATTTGTTTTCCTTCTGCCGTCTCCCTCCCTTTTAAAATTTCAGGCCGTGATTTCCTTTCATCATTGGTCCAAAAGTACTTATTCACTTAGAAATGGTTGCCTTTTTTTGCAGTGTGTAAATTCAAGGCTCACAAAAGATGTGCAGTGAGGGCAACAAATAACTGCAAATGGACCACCCTGGCCTCCATCGGGAAGGACATCATAGAGGATGAAGACGGAGTAAGTGTCTGTCTGTCTGCAATCTCTGCCTGTACCTCCTTTCTTATCTTCTGCCAAATGATAGAGATTAAGTGGGAGTGATCATTATTAGGATTAAATGGAAGGTTTTCATTAATTATGAATTTTTATTTTTAATCTAATCCTTCATAGCTTTCTTCAGCTCTAGATTTTGAGAAAAATCTGTTGTGAATAGGGCTTGGGAGTGGCTGTTGTGCTGAGCTGGTGTTGCAGACCCTTATCTGAAAAGCTCTGAGCTATTTAGAGTTTAGCTCAGACTTTCACTCTTCAGACTTTGGGACATCCTCTCAACTTAGCCCCAACCTTCACAACTTGCCTGCATTTCACCTTGCTTACGAGTCTATAACAGCACCTAGGATCACTTAATCACGATCCCTTCACATGCCTTTCTCCTCAGCTAGACTTCCACGTGAGTCCCAAGGGCAGGGCTTTTGTCTTGTCTTTGTAGCCTATAGTGTTCAGGCATAACAGACGCTCAGTAAATGTGGCTAAATGAGTGAATGTCACAGATGGTACACATTATGGATTCCATAGAGTAAGAAGGCATTCAGTGTCTTCCTGCAGGTAAGAATGGTGTCCTCCCCGCTCTCTTCCTGCTCCCCAGGTCGCTATGCCTCACCAGTGGCTCGAGGGCAACTTGCCTGTGAGTGCCAAGTGTGCTGTCTGCGACAAGACCTGTGGCAGTGTTCTCCGTCTGCAAGATTGGAAATGCCTTTGGTGTAAAACGATGGTGAGGGTTTTGGAATTGTTTCATCCTTTTTAATTAGCATCTCTCTCTAACTTTGTCAGTTATATGGTTTAGAGGCAAAACAAAGAATTTACAACAGACCAGAGCCTGGTAGCACACATACCCCATTGTGACATTCTTCTTTTTTAAAACTGTATTACTTCCAGTTTAGTCACTTTTTCCAATGCCCTTTTTGTAATACTCTCGTTCATATATTGTCTATGTCTCAGGATCTCTTTCCCACAGTTTTAATGTTTTTCATTTTGCTTTAAACTGTATTACTTCCAGTTTAGTCACTTTTTCCAATGCCCTTTTTGTAATACTCTCATTCATATATTGTCTATGTCTCAGGATCTCTTTCCCACAGTTTTAATGTTTTTCATTTTGCTTTAGCTTCACTTAGTGGTTTTGCTATTTTCAGGCCTGTTTTATCGTCTGTCGCACACAGAAAGCTCTTCTCTGTGTGCCACCAAATTTTGGTTTACATGCAAAATATGATTTTGCTGCCACCCCGTGTATGTTCTCTGACAGAACATTGAGGTTGATAGGTCATGCACTGATGTAATTTAAATTATGTAAGTTTATAACGTATGAATAAATAAATATTTTAAAACGTTTTTGCATGTGCAAGAAAGGGTAGAAAGCACACACAGCGTAATGTGGAGCTGGCCGCAGGGCAGGTCTCATTTATGCCGGACAGTGAGAACTGGCCTCTGGACCATGTGAGGGCAGTCAGAGTAGGAAGGGGGCCATGCAGACAAGGAGTGTGGCTGGAGGACCGCAGGACCAGGAGGCTGTAGCTGTGAGTGCTCATCTGAACACTGGGTGATGCTGTCCTTTGATGGCGGTGATTGCCTTGTATGGGGCTAATTTGCTTGGTGGTGTTTTGAGTCTTAAAGTGTTTTAAAGTTGCTGGCCCAAATTTGTCAGCTAGTCCCAAATAAAAAAAATGTGCAAAAAACTTTGCTTTTGGTAAATATGGTATAGATCAGCAAATATAAGAGGTGTGAGTATAATGTGTTGATTTCCTAATCATGAGATTGACTCCATAGGCCACTGAAGAAAATAAGTCCTACAATATTTTAGTGAGGCCTGATGGGTACACTGTGTTTCCTTTTAATTTTTAAATTATACATGTTTCTCTTTGTCTTCATGCTTTGGTTATTCTTCATCACTTGCCTTTTATTAGCCATAGGGGTGTTACTTTTTGTTTCTCTTATCCCATTTAATATAGTCTATTAATTGTAATATATACTGTAATATAGACTGTAATAGGTGTCTCTCTTTGGAATCTTAGTGCTGTCCTAACCACTAAAACTCTCTTACGCCATTCCTTGTTTTAAAGTAGTGCTACCCATAAATAAAATTTTAAATCATCATCCTACCTAAGGTTTCATTTGGGGGGGGGGGCAAGCACTGATAGCATTTCCTGCTATTTTTATTAGTCTGTACATTTATTAAAGTCTATTTATCTACTTCTAGAGCTTTAGCTGTTTATTTTTAACTTTTTAGAAAGACATATTGTGTGTGATGAATTATTTTAGAAAAGATTCATATAAGTTGTCTTTATCTGCAATATATATGTCTGCTTTTACTGTCAGTAGTTTTTAAACTCTACTAACTTTAACAGTAGGAGTTAATTAGGTTTTTTACTTGCTCGTTGTACTCATCCCCAACTTAAAAAAAAATTCGCAAATAGAGTAGCAGTATTATTACAGGTGTTACAAGAGGGCATTCTGGAATGCCTTGTCCCCTTTTTCCCTGGTAAACTCAAACCTCCTCTTAGTTGTGACATCATTCCTGCCCTGCCCTGTGTAAGTTAGACATGCTTGCACTTCCTATGTGCTATCATTGATCTGTTTTCATATTATTTTGCCTTTAAGCAGCAGGCTATCTAGTGCCTGAAATATAGTCAGCTGGTAAAAAAGAAAACAAAACAAAACAAATAAAAAGCCCATAGTGCCACACGCTAATGGGCCAGCTCAGTTTTTCCAGTTGTTGTCCAGTCTCTGGTTGCAGTTTTACCTCTTCTGTAAAAATAGTGAAGATATGAAGAAACAATTTTGTCTTTTACTTTGCTTTTTTATTTTTCTGGTGGCTGGCCCATATGGGGATCCAAACCCGTGACCTTGGTGTTATAAGGCTGTGCTCTAACCAATTGAGCTAACTGGCGAGCCCTGTATTTTTATTTAGCATTATTGTAAGTCTTTCTGGTTTGCTCCATAATTCTCATACATTTTTTAAATAACTTTTAAAACTGTTCATGCAAGTTTTTCTAAAATGCATTTGGATTGTTAATTATTGTAAATCATAATAGGAAACTGTCCAAAAACAGGTCATCTGCAGAATAAGGATCACTGTTCAATTTCAGTTATTCTCTCCAAAAGTTTTGATAAATTCAAGTTTAATTAGTATGCAAGTTTTCTAGAAAAGCTAATGAAATAAAGCCATATTAAATAAGTGCTTTATGAAATGTCTGCTTTTACTAATTAAAACATTTAAAATGCTGTCTAGCCAAATACACAAAGTATTCTAAATTGCCAGTGTTCTAATTAATGAGTAATCTCTGCTTTTGTTGTTAGTAGTATTTTGAGTGACTTTGAAACTTTCTCAGTTTTTTCCAAAACACATTTACTGAGTGGCTATGATGTGCATCACTTTTCTTTTACTTACAGAACAGCAGTCTAACTAAGGATATAGGCATGGATGGACTTGTAACTATAATACTATGAAAATGTTGTAAAATAAATGTGAATAGAAAATTATAGGATCACTGCAGAAAGAGCAGGCACATTACAGATTTTATTTTTAGTTTCATTAAATTCTATAAGAATTTTTGTGAGGTAGATGTCATCAGTTTATTTTATGGACAGTGACATTGACATACTGGTTAGCTTCCCTACTTTCTTTCTCCCTTCCTTTCTCTTTCCTTCCCTTCATCTGTGCCCTCTCTCTTCTCTTCCTCTCTCCTTGCCTTCACCAGGCATCCATTGATTATATACTACTTGCTTGAGACAATCACAAAAATAGACTGCATAGACCAAAATCAAATTTCCATCCCTGAAATGCTTAGTTTCTTAAAAGTGTAAATATTGTGCCATTAAAGTAATTTATGAATTATTGATCTTTTTGTGATGTAGTTGATGCTAAATTATCAATTCCTTAGATGTAATTTATAACATAGCAAAACATTAATTTGTTTTATGATTCTTGAAGGTTTATTTGTTTGTTATTAGGTACACACTGCCTGCAAAGATTTATACCATCCTATATGTCCACTTGGTCAGTGTAAAGTATCTATCATACCTCCAATTGCACTTAACAGCACTGATTCTGATGGTATGTACTAGGAGTGTAAGTATGTATATTTCTGGTACCTTTAATGTTGATATGTATGTTTATTTTCTTAAAATATTTAAAGCTGTAACTTGTTATTCTGGTCAGTTTTTATATAATAATTACATTTTAATTGCTGAATAGTATATTTAACTTTTAAAAGAACATTTTAAATGAAAGTTTTAACATAATTGTTAGTACAGTGGTTAAACTTAATATTTAACTTTTAAAAGAACATTTTAAATGAAAGTTTTAACATAATTGTTAGTACAGTGGTGAAATTACTGTGTAAGACTTTTAGATTTTATGTTTCAGTAAATAAAATAAGATCATTATTCTGTACTGAAAGCCAGTATGAAAAGGTTAATTTTTATTCATTTAATTTTGGGGGGGTGGGGGACAGCTGGCCAATACAGGGATCTGAACCCTTGACCTTGGCGTTATAGCATTATGCTCTAACCAATTGAGCTTTTTTTCCCCTCCATAATTGAAACTGCCCATTAGCATGGCTGTTTTTTTGTTTTCCAATTTTTTCCAAAACAGTAATACATTGAACTTTTAGAAAACTAGAGGTGGAAAAGGGGGGGTGGAGAGAGGGGGGCTAATGAGGAATTGGTCAACAGACACAAAGTATGATTGTGTATTGTAATGATGAATAAGCTAACTATCCTGATCTAACCATCACACATTGTACACAATTATTGCAAAGCAACATGGTACCCCAAATGTATTTATAGTAAATTATCTAAAAAATAAAAAAGAAAGAAATTTAATTTCTTAAAAAAAAGAAAAAAAAAAGCATGGCTGTTATTAAAATCTGTTTTCCTATAATTTCATTGTAGGAATTTACATTCCTATAAATGCATTAACTTTTTCCAAAATCTAACAAGTTACTTATAAGTTCTGAGGAACCTCTTTGCAACCCTGGTTTTGAGAAAGCATATTAATAACTTCCTTCTGAGCAAACCATATTACAAAAGGCTTACCATATACTGTCATTAATTAATATCTTGCATTGATATGGTACTTTATGCTTTTCAAACTTTTTATATAAATTATGCCAATTGATATCTTAGATATAATAATATAAACCTCAAAATTTGTGTTTTTTAACCTGTGCTATGAACAGTCCTGCCTGAGCACCACCCCCCACAAAGCCCTGATATATCAAGGTTCTTTTGTTTATTATAAATTTTAAAATATTTCTCTAGCACCAGCAAGGAGCAGTTAAAATATTTTAAAATACTGAATGTGAACATATCTTTCACAAATGTGAATGTATAGACTGTGATTAGTTTTTCTTGTACTTAAGTATGTTTAAGGCAGGTGGTATATCTCAAATTATGTGATTAATACTTTTACTCTCTTTGGTATGATTTTTTCATTGTAGAGCATATTTTTAAAAGATAAGTTGTACATTCTTAGTATGTAAACAGTAAACCTATCTTCATTTTGGGAGCTAAATTATAACTTAATATTCCAGTAATAAACAAGGTTCTTTATTTTTATGAATTTCTTCTTTTCTCTGAATGTTTGTTAAAAATTTAAAAGAGAAAGATGTACATATTGATTTTGTGCTGTTTTGTTTTTTTTTTTTACAGGTTTCTGTAGAGCAACATTTTCATTCTGTGTTAGTCCTTTGTTGGTTTTTGTCAATTCTAAGAGTGGAGATAATCAGGGAGTAAAGTTCCTTCGTCGTTTTAAACAGTTGCTTAATCCAGCTCAGGTGTTTGATTTAATGAATGGAGGTCCGCATTTAGGGTAATTATTGATAAATCTTACTTGAATGAAATGTAGCACTAGGCATGAAATGCATCTGGCTTCTCAGCTTATGAAAATTATGGATTTCTCTAGACATCTCTAGGATCTTCTCAATCCTCCCTTTTATAAAGCTGTAATAGTTTTAACACAGCCTTTTTGATAGTTATAAAATTTCCTTATATAAATTCCAAAATTTATATTGAAATTTCCAAATTCCAAAATCTGTTTAGCAGATGTCTTAGGATATATCCTACATCAAACAATACTAACAGTTCATTTAGCTCCAAGAGAGATCAACTTGCATAAATATAGAAATACAAAATAATATTAGAAAATGATTTGCATGGAAGGCTAATATTGATTTATATGTAAAATGAATAATCAATTATTTAACCAAAATACAGGTTCTATCATGGATCTTAAGGACAGTTCTTCATGGATTTTAGACTCAGTTCACATTAAAAAAACAAATACTTTTGTTGATTGTTCTTTTCAGCTTTCTGGAATGTCATATAACTTAAAATCTGAACAAAAAAAATAACTAAATAGTATTTTCATTGAGGGAAAATATGCCTTGAGGCACTTTTAATATATTTTTTAGTGTGTGTATCTGCTTTTTCTTAAGAGGTGATAGTGTGTCTTTTGAACTGGGGGCTTCAATCTCTGTGATTTGCTTATGCCAACTCAGCTTTTCTCTTGGGTTCGCCTGTTACCTCAAAGCATGAACACAGAAGTAGAAATGGGGGTTTTAGATACCAGTGCCAGAAAAGACATTTTTTTTTTTCTTTTTTTATCCTTTTTGAGACCGGCCGCACCGCGCTCAGCCAGTGAGCGCACTGGTCATCCCTATATAGGCTTTTTTTATCCTTTTTGAGACCGGCCGCACCGCGCTCAGCCAGTGAGCGCACCGGTCATCCCTATATAGGATCCGAACCCGTGGCGGGAGCGCTGCTGTGCTCCCAGCACCGCACTCTCCCGAGCGCGCCACAGGCTCGGCCCAGAAAAGACATTTTGTGTTTTATAATTTGACACTTCCTCTGTCTTCTCTATTTCTCTCTTCTGTCTCTCTTTGTGCCTCTTTTCACTTTTGTCCCTGTTCCCATTGCCTTTTTCTTGCTAAGTCTCAGGCCCTCCTTGTCAAGTGGCTGTTGTTTTCTTCATTTATACCCAACTTCTTCCTTATCTACTTTCACATCCCTTCCTTTCCTCTATTTGGGTCCTAGACTTTTCTCATCTAGCCTCCCTTTTTGCCTTCTGTCTCTTCCATTCTTGAGTAATTTTGTTTCCCTTTCTTTTTTTTTTTTTCCTTTTTGTCTTTTTTCGTGTCCGGCAACGGATCGCAACCCTCAGTGTCGCACCCGCACCTCGCTCAGCCAGTGAGCGGGAACCCGTCTGTATGTGGGATCCGAACCCTTGGCGGGAGCACCGCCGCACCCCCAAGCGGCGCACTGTAGCAGTGCGCCACTGGGCCGGCCCTTGTTTTCCTTTCTAACACGTCTATTTTATAATCCTTCATAGTTACATTATCTTATATTCTTGATCTTTTTTTCCCATTCATTCTCTAAGATTCCAAGGATCTCTATTTGTTTTTTGTGTTTTTTTTTGGGGGGGGGGTTTACAGATTTTTTAAAACAGTTACAACATTTTAAAAGTAATAACATCTCTTACAGTAAAAGGTAGAGCCTGCTGGCTGTTCTTAAAAAAAAAAATGTATTCTCCGGATGAATGTGCCTGTCCCTCAGTTTTCTTCCCATGTTGTCAGAAAGCATTATACACTCTCTGCCTCATGCAATGTCAAGCAAGCAAGACAGACAAGGAATGTGATTGAATGTAAAGCAAGTAACAGCTCGCATCAAGCTCCCCAAGCCTTCTTCCCTGACTTACTTCCAGTGCTGGATTGTGCTGCTAACCATTATGAAAATGAGAAGCACAGTGATACCTAATTTTCCTTCTCTGCCCCTTTCCCAGAAAGAAAGCCTCATGATGTGTTTGTACTCTTAGATGTTAAATTTTTTTTAGGCTTCCCATGCCAGCTGTAAGCTTTTGCAGCTGAAAAGTGCATTGCAGTTTTCAAAAATCCCATGTAAGTACCTACCACACGACCTGTTGATTCATCCAGGGAGGACATTCTCTAAGGAAAGCTGTATTTGTGAAACTTCTTGAGATTGTCCATATAATATGGTTTTTCAGATTTTCCACAATATGTGAGGTATACAGAGGTACATGCAGGAGATGGCATATGTCAAAAGTTGAGATGAAGGAAGATAGATGTAAAAGGATTGGACTGAGAATAGCAGACGAGGAGGAGGAAAAAGCAGGTTGAGAGTACTAAAAGCCATGCATGGGCAAGGTGTGCAGGTTTCTTTAGGAACTGTCTCAGTTCCCCTCATTAGCATCAGAGCCCCAGGTTCCCCACCCCTGGTTTGTAATTTTTAGGGAAATAACATATCCTTGTAATGGAAAGAGAAAAACCACTACTTTCACCATATCTGTTACTTTACCTTTAGTTCCCTTTCTTTGTTTCTGCTTTTTTTGTCTTCTCAGTACTCACTCCCCTTTCCTCCTAATTTTATCTCCCTTTCTTGTAATTCCTTTTCCTTTTTATGATTCAGAAGTCTTCTTGAATTAAAAATTGCACTCAAATTTATTTTTATAGTATAATTAATATGTAAGTAGGAGTTCTTGTATTTAATCTGAAAATGAGTACCAGTAAATACTGAATAACAAAAAATTGGGAAAAGTGATTTTTATTTATTTATACTAAAATAAAATACTTTTTACTTTCAGT
The DNA here is from genome assembly GCF_000696425.1 of Galeopterus variegatus. NCBI lineage: Eukaryota > Metazoa > Chordata > Mammalia > Dermoptera > Cynocephalidae > Galeopterus > Galeopterus variegatus. The sequence continues at coordinate 255,793 of NW_007726587.1, read as the reverse complement.
TTAAGATTATTTCAGAAGTTTGACAATTTCCGGATTCTTGTTTGTGGAGGAGATGGAAGTGTAGGTTGGGTTTTGTCAGAAATTGATAAGCTCAACTTGAATAAACAGGCAAGTGCTAATTCTTTTTATTGCTAGTTAACATGAATGCATATTAGCATTTACCAGAGAATTGCAGAAATGTTATAGTTCCTATTTCCCAACTTGTCTGAAAGTTTCAGTCTGTGTATTGTGATCTCTTTTAGTGTCAGCTGGGAGTATTGCCTTTGGGGACAGGAAATGACCTTGCTCGGGTTCTTGGCTGGGGAGGTTCATATGACGATGACACCCAACTTCCTCAGATACTAGAGAAGCTGGAACGAGCCAGCACCAAAATGTTGGACAGGTAAAAGTGAATTCTCTTCTAAAGCTGGATTGCAAATGGCATACTGAATCATTTTTTGATAACTTAAATTTTACCAACTATAAAATGATCTTTTCCACTGTTTCATCCCTGAGATGGACAGCAGGGTAGACACTCAATAAAGATGTTTTTTGAGTGAATGAATGAATTGTAAAAAAAACTGAAAAAACTAGTCTAATGAATCAATTATTATTATTATTTTTTGTCCTTTTTGAGACTGGCCGCACCGTGCTCAGCCAGTGAGCACTGTGAGCGCACCGGTCATCCCTATATAGGATCTGAATCTGTGGCGGGAGTGCTACTGCGCTCCCAGCGCCGCACTCTCCCGAGTGCGCCACGGGCTTGGCCCATGAACCCATTATTTTAATCATAGATGATATATTAATACTAATTACTTTTAAGTACTATTCAGGTTGGAAAGTTAAAATAGTTAATTTTGTAGGGGGATTTTGGTTACTATAACAGTAGGGTCTCTCATCTTGTGGTTTGACAAAAGCTAAGAAAGACATATAAACTTCAGATTTGCTAGAATATCTCTTCTTAATCATACATATTAAGAATGAATTGACCAAACAAAGAACTAAATATTTTAAAAGATAAATAATCCTTTCCCAGGCACAGGGAAGTACAAGTATTAGCAAGTACAGCATAGCTTCATACGAAGGAACTATTGTACCTTGATCACATCTCTTAACTGCTTTCTCTCTGAATGCCCTATGTTTGAGAAAGAAATTCCAATGTGTGGACCCTGAGTATTATGGAGAGGTGTTTAGAATTTGTGTCTAGAGAACAACAGGACTCAGTAGGCGGTAATATCTCTCTTCCCCATAAGAAGATGACAAATGTCAAAATATCATTATAAACTTGAGCTAGCATGAATCAAAACAACTTTGATAGGATTAGCCATCTGTGGAACTCTTCCCGAAAATAACAAAGTCTCATCAGAGAGCCACCAATCTAAAATGTAATTATTCGAAGATGAGCTATAACTTAATTAATTGTAACCTTGCCTGCCTTATGGTAACATTGTAAAGGTTAATTCTTTTGCTGACAGAATGCTTAAGAAGAGAGCTGGGCAGTAAAGCATTTGTGTGCATTGATCAAAAGTGGCGTGAGAGGGACATTCCATTAGTTTGGGTGCATAGAGTTTTATAATCTAGTATGGAGCTGGAGTCAGTCTCCAATCTTTAAAAGAAGCTGGAGTTAAAAAAAAAAAAAAGGGAAAATCACTGTTGCAGTTATAATCCTTCATGAACATAAAACATGCTTAGACATGCAAATAATTTAATAATATTGTGCATTCTTTCTATGTGATATTATACTATATTGCCCTCAAGTGTTTAGTGTATTAAAATATTCATCCTAATTTTGGTACTTAACACAGAAAAAAATGCTGAGTTTAAATGTGGTGGTTTATTATGTGTAACATTTTATTTCTATGTTTTAGTTTCCATAGAGATTTAAGTAACTTATATTTGATGAGAAACATTTTGAAAGTAAAATACACTAATCAAATAAAAAGTGAACAATCAATTCACCTACACAAAAACCTTGATGTATATGTATATCAAAACATCAAGTTGTACACCTTAAGTATATACAATTTTTATTTGTCAATTATACCTTAATAAAGCTGGGGAAAAAAGATTGGAAAGAAACAAGAAAATCACCGTTAATTGTAAAAGAGCCCAGAAGCTGTCCAATTCTGTGCTTACCCAAACAACAGGGAGTATTTTAGAAGCTTCCTTTGTTGCAAATTTAAAGACCCCTCCTACTGCATCCTTTGAAGTGCCTAGCAGCATTTCCTGGTTGTGTGCTTTTTCACTTGTGTGTTACAGAAATTCACTTCTTTCCATGGTTATCTGAGAAACAGCACCCCCCATGGTGAAATTCCTTGATAATGATTGGCCTGCAAAAAAACACAGGGAAAAAAAAATCAAAGGAGATTTAAAAACCTAGGGCTGTTATTAGAAACATAAGGATATTTTGCTTCTGTGTTTTCTTTACTAGTTTACTATTTGTAAAGAACAGGTGAAAAAAACACTACTGTTTAATATTACAAATTATATAAGCTTTTCCTATGTATTAATTTATTTGATCCTCAAACAACAAACGTTGTGGGTGGTCAGAAAAGCATTACTATGACCATTCTATAAACATGGAAACAGACTTGTGGAGACAATGGGAGTTGGAACAACTAATATTATTTGTCTACCCGGCACTTCTAGTTGGTTTACTTTACGTATCATCTCATTTAATCATCACTATGCTCCTAGAGAGAGCTAATATTGTCAACTCCATTACACTGGTAAAAAGGCCCAAGAGGTTTTGACATTATCAAAATTAGGTAGCTGATAAGAGGTAGAACTGGCACTATCAACCAGAATCTAGACTCTGGTTCTCAGGTTCTTTCCTCAGTGCTGCCCTCTCTCTCCTTTCATACATGTGTGCCCCAGACAGGTCCCTGCCTCTGGCCTCTAACTCTGCTTAACTTGTACTAATATGCATCTCTTCCTGACTCTTGCCACCACTTTCTCCTGTTTCTTCAGCTCCATTCATTCCCAGTCGAGGGGGATGTACCACAGAGGAGGTGCAAGGAACCTAGACATTTGGGTGGCTTTCTTTCCCATTTCTTTAACTGTTTCTTGACCAGAGCAGTATTTCCAGCCATGAGGAACTTGACTTTTATGTTTCCATTGCAGTTTTCTCTATTTGGATATTTACAAAGCTTAGTTGTTTCATTTGTTTGCTTGTATTGCCTGTTTTCTGCACTAGAATATAAGCTTCAATTAGGGAAGCCTTATTCACCCTTGTGTTTCCAGACCCTGTTACTTTGGAACATTCAATATATACCTGTTGCATGGATGAATGAATGAATGAATGGCTTTTGGTGCTCAAATATAAATTTCTTTATAGTATTTTCATGTCAAGAATTGTGTAGTAGTTATAAGTAACTTTTCAGTTTGTATATCCTAACATATAACATACATCTTTGGGGGATTTTTCTGGGAATTTGGATTTTTATGCAAAGACTTATTTTCATTAGTCTGTATGATACACTAGGTGTATCAGTCTGTTTCTATTGCTTATAACAGAATACTTGGAACTGGGTGATTTATAAGAAAACAAAATTTATTGCTTACAGTTTCTGAGTCTGGGAAGTCCAAAGTCCAGGGAACACATCTGGTGAAGGCTTTCTTTGGTGATGACTTCAGTGATGGCAGGGTATCACACTGTGAAATGGTGGAGCAGAAGGAACCATAGCTCCTCGTGCACTCTCCTTTAAAGCCCTCAGAACCACGCCTGTGACCACCATTATTAATCCATTCACTAGTCATGGTCCTACAATCTAATCACCTCTTGAGGGCCCCACCTTTCAATTACCATAATAGGATTTCCCACCCTCAACAGTTACAGTGGAGATTAAGTTTTGGGGGGACATTCAACCCAAAGCACTAGGCTTTGTTTAAATATTGATCTTGGGATTTTCCTCAAGGTTCTCTCACTGGCTTTAGCTGTGTTATGCTTTTCTTAAAAATTCACATGTTAACAATACTCTTTTATTATGCTTTGTTTCTGTATAAAATCTTCATTTCAAATCTTCTTAGTCTATAATGTCCTGACCCAATTATTCTTCCCAAATTTGGAAATTATTATTTTAGATAAAAGACTGGACTTATCCTGAGTTGATTGCTTTTCTCTAACACCAAATGATTCAATACTTGCTTTGAAATTAATACTAATACTCAATTGAAATAATTTTGCTGCAATTAAGTATTACTTCTACTAATATTTCCCCTTAATCCCATGCTTACATTTATTCTTTCTTAATTTAAGGAGTGGTATTTAGCTAATTTTCATTTCATTTATGTACCTGTATAAGCTTATTTAACAAGAGTACGTGGAGAATGGTTTATTTTTCATAGGTAGTATGCATTCATATAGTCTAGGACATTGTTTTAGAACTATGGGTTCTGACTCAGTAACGTGTGATTTAGTTAGTAAAATGCAATGAGCATTATTTTAAAAATAGAACAGAAAAGATTAGAAAAGTCAGAATGCATTGCACCTACTGAAGAAAGGAAAGTGTTGTTATATATGCATATTTCTTACTGAGGGCCATGGTCTTAAAATGTTTGAAAGTCACTAATCATGATATGATAAGGCGTAGAAATCATAAATTATGAATTCAGCATTTTATGAGAATACCAAAATTCCATCTCTTTTCCCATTTTTTGGTTGTTTTAAGATACAAATAACCCTAGTTAATGAATATATGCATATGCGATGGGAACAGTCAGTTTATTAAATTTTAAAGAAATTTTAAACCAAAGAGTTTTCTCCCTTCAGGTGGAGTATAATGACGTATGAACTTAAATTGCCAACAAAGGCTTCTCTACTTCCCGGACCTCCAGAAGCATCTGAAGAATTTTATGTAAGAATTAACCCTTTACCTGTTTATCATTTGAAATAAGGGTGGATATCTTGAAAAAAAGAGAAAAGTTATTCATAAGATATGGTAGCATGTTTGCTTAATTTTATTTTTATTTTGAGGGGTATGGTCTCATTGACTACTTCTAGACTTCTCCCCCAGATAAAAGAATTCTGAAGATCTCAGAGTTCTTCTATGACCACCCACACTGGGTACACAGGCTACTGTTATGAGTATTAAATGATGTAACTAATGTATGCAAAGCACCAGGAGGCAAGGTCCCCTTAGTCTCCTGTTCCCACAGTTCTCTCTGATATTCTACCTGCCTGTTTCCTCATTACCAACAGAGCGCCAGGGAAGGCCAGCTGAGGACAGTTTTCTGTTAGCTTTTACTCATCTTCTGCATTGGCCATGAGCACCTATTTGATTATTAGGTGTTAGCCCAGCTCGTGTAAACAATCTGCAAACACAATCTCCAAATTATATAGTTTCTCTCTTTCTGCTGGGGCAGCAGGACCGGTCTCTGGGTTAAGCCTGTTGATATAGGTAAAACAAAGGCAGAAAGACAGATCACCTCATTCTGTCCCTGCTACAGACCACAGATGACTATAGTTTTTAGATGTTTTTAAAGATTTAGCATTCTGATTAAACCTCAAAGCTGTGGAGATTTAAAACAGAACCTTACTTTTCAAAAGATTATTCTCTGACTCATTAAGACCATTTGATCTCTGAGAGCTTATTTTTCCCTCTAGGAAAATTCATCTGTTTATTTTACAATTGAAATCTTTGTTTTGTCATTAAGAAAGTTATGATCTTCTGTAAATGAAGGCAAGGAATAATAACTAGAAACATGGGGCTGATCCTTAGAGAAGCTAATTGTAGTTTTAGAACTTTTTCTGATATAAAAGTAGCAAAAACTGCTTCTAAAATATTAGGAAAATACAAAATTATATGAAGAGTAAAAATCACTTACAGTTCTTCCACCTAGACATAATCACTATTGAAGATTAATATATTTGCTACTTTATTTCCAGCAGCATTTAGTTGTAATATTGTTCTATCTGACTATATATATTTTATAGAAACCAGTTGTATTAGTCCATTTCTGTTGCTTATAACAAAATACCCGGAACTGGGTAATTTATAAAGAAAACAAAATTTATTGTTACAGTTTTGGAGGCTGGGAAATCCAAAGTCCAGGGTACACATCTAGTGAGAGCTTTGTCTTGGTGGTAACTACAGTGACTCAGGGTATCACATGGTAAATATAACCGAGCAAAGAGAGAGAGAGAGAGAGAGATACTCTCATGTGTACTTTCTCCTTTGAAAGCCCTCAGAACCATGCCCATGACCACCATTATTAATCCATTCATTATGGCCTGGTCCTTACAATCTAATCACCTCTTCAAGGCCCCACCTTTGACTACGGGTAATAGGATTTCCCACCCTCTTCACCGTTACTGTGGGGAAAAAGCTCCTGCACCAGTCTTTTTTCTTAACAGCATTTTTGTAAAGTTATTTTCTTTCCAAAAAGACAAAAAGGGGAATCATTTTTCTACCTATGTCAGAAGTATCTATTTCCTAGCATGTAAAATAAAGGTAATTTACTTTATCACATATAAAATCCCTAAATATGAGTTACAATTTTAAGTATATGAAGGAAATCACTTTTTTTAGTGCAAAAGAGTTTTGAATGAAACTTTATTTTGTTAAACTTATTTTCATAACAAGATTACATAATAAGATTACAGATTAAATGAATGCTCTGAATGGCCCTGACCAAGCCCTCTGGCTGACACCAGGAATGCACTTTACTGTGTATGACTCTTTACCTTGAAAATTGCAATAAAAGTAAGCTGAACTTTCCTTCTTAGGTTGTCTGCTCTTCATTAGCTATGCATCTTAAACAAATCACTCAACTCACCTAAGCCTCAGGGTCCTTGGCTGTGAAACAGGACAATTAAAGGGGGTAAATATATACAAACTGTTTAATCACAGTGTCTGATACACAATAAAAAATGTTAACTCTTATTATTACTTACCTTCCTGACCCTGCTAAGTGACTACATAATAGGTGACATCTATAATTTTATCCTTGGACATGGAGGTTATTTTATTGTCCTCTGAAAGAGGTTGTATTTTTTGTCTGAATATTTTTAATGGACAAACACTTGGATTTTTAAAAGTAAGTTGCAAATAGCACTAGTCAAATGCCATTTGATTAATTAATTTATTAATTAATGGAATTAATAGTCATTGAAAATATTTTCTACACTGCAGAAAAGAGAAATAAACTTAATATTTGAAAAACATTTCCTTTTTTGTATTTTTAGAAGACATGTTTTCATTTTTCTGACCTTAACTGTGAATATGCAGTTTTTAGTGTTTAAGCCAGGAGATCAATAAAAGTGGATTTGTGGGACAATACAATATTGTATGTAACTTTGGAGTTCCTGTCCTCCCCTCCTTTTTTTTTGGTGTAATATTGCTTTTCCTTATGTGATCTGCCTTTGAGGGAAGTAAGATAGAAATTTAAAAAAGTAACATACTAGCCACTGGTGGACTTAATGTAAATTGCGAATGAGATTCCTTTGGGAAGCAGCTAGTCAGGAAGGCTTTTTGTGGAGAGGGACATTAGTTGAATCTTCAATTAAGTTTGAGTAATCTGATACTGATTGGTTAAAAGCAATGAAAATATACCTGAGTCAGGCAGAAGAGCATAGAAGGCCAGCTTGAATAGAGTGGATCATTTATGCTGGAAAATTTTGAGCTGTGTGACATGGAATATGTATTGAAGGCAAACATTTGATGGAAGTCTCTGAATATAACACTATTTAAATATTGTGCACATGTTTACATATTAGGAAGATGTGTTCTTTCAACAGGATGTTAAAATTTGAGTCAAATTGAAGAGGACACTTGGCATTTTGATTACTTCATTATTTAAGAGAAATATTTATTTATGTGATTGTATGGCAGCATATTCAGCATTTTAAAAGAATATAATATACATGCAGGACAGCATTCACATACCCCATAATTCCCCCTCATGCCACTTTTCAGTCACCACCCCTCACCTTCACCCCAATAGCCACTATCCTGACTTCTAACAGCATAGATTAGTTTGGTCTGTTTTTTGCTTTATGAAAGATAATCGTTTTTTATGCTCTCTTCTGTGTCTGGATCCTTTCACTCACCATCATGTTTGTTAGATTCATCTATATTGTGGTATAGTTGTCATGTCATTCATTCATCTATATTGTGGTATAGTTATCATTCATTCTCATTGTCTTATTGTATTTCACTGCCCAAATTGTACTGTAATTTGTTATCCATTCTATTGAATGAATGCTGCTGTGAACATTCTAGTACATGTCTTTTAATGAACATACGTCTGCATTTTGTTTGGGTATATATGTAGAAGGTGAATTTCTGGGTCCTGTGGTATTAATGCATATGTTCAGCTTTAATAGATACTACAAATGGTTTTCTAGCGTGCTGTACCACCGGCAGTGTATGAGAGTTGTGTAGTTCCACGGCCTTGTTGACTTGGTATTTTCCTTTGGTGGTTGTTTTCATTTTAGCCTTTCTGTCAGGTGTACACAGAGTGGTACCAGGTTTTCTAGCGTGCTGTACCACCGGCAGTGTATGAGAGTTGTGTAGTTCCACGGCCTTGTTGACTTGGCATTTTCCTTTGGTGGTTGTTTTCATTTTAGCCTTTCTGTCAGGTGTACACAGAGTGGTACCACATTGCATTGTAGTTTTAGTTTGCATTTGCCTGATGGCCGATGAGGCTGAACACCTTTTCTTCTATTTATGGACCATTTGGATATTTTCATATTCAAATGTCTAGTCTTTTGCCCATTTTTTATTAGATTGTCTGGCTTTTATTGTGCTAATTTGTAGGAATTCTTTTTATATTCAAGTAGATAACATTCTTTAATTTTTTAAAACGGGGTTTAATGGATTTTTCTAAGAGTATAAATTAAAGGATTTCAGAAATTGAAAGCCTTTCACAGAAGGGAAATATTTTTCTATTTTGCATAATGACTCATATTTCGTTATAGCCAATGCCGTCTCACATGTCATGAATGGGTCCATATCTGAAGCAGTAACAACCAAGTTGTATAAATGCCAACAACAATAATACAGTGTAGGTTTTTTTCTTTTTTCAGATGACAATTTATGAAGACTCAGTTGCAAATCATCTTACAAAAATCCTCAATTCTGATGAACACGCAGTGGTCATATCATCTGCCCAGTGAGTTGTGGAGTTTAAGTCATGAAATAGTTACATGGTGAAAATGATGAGAAATCTGGTTCCTACATTTACATCATTTCTTTGTGATTTTTCTTTTTAAAAAGCATCTCTTAAGTAGCTCATGGAATTAGATATAGTAAATTTGAATTGATTTTTAAAAATCACATTAGCATCTTATTTGCAGTATTTAGAGGTTATATTATATGATGCTTTATTTGGAAGATTTTTGTCAAAAAAGTAATGTGTGTAGAGTTTAATGAACCTAAACGTCTATTTAAGGAAGTATTTATGGTTAATTATAATATGGAGAACACATTTCATAATAATTCCCTATTTCCATAAACACTATTTAGGAACTGTTCACATCAGTAAAAGGAAAATAATGATGAGAAATTTCAAAATGACATTTCTCAGCGTGTTTAAATTGCATAATTATATTTTAATTCAAAGTTATCAGATTTTGTTAAGTTGATTTTGTACATGGAGACAAAGCAACTTGATGTTATTATCCCAAATGTTGCCTGACTGGAATTTAGAATTTAGTTTTGAAGCATCCTATGCTGATGTCGTGAGAACTGGAAAGTCAACCAGAGGAAAGAGGTGAAACCAACTGAAATTTTCAATGGATAAGCAAAAGAATGCTTTAAGATTATGGCTTTGCAGGCAAATATTACTACTTTGTAGAAAGGGGAGAAAAAGAAGGAATGAAAGGGAATGGGAAAGGAAAAGTGGTGAAGGAAAAAATACGCAAATTTCAGTATATTATGTACTTAATTTGCAATGAAGTGGAGAAAAGACAAAATAAATCACTATAAACAGATTTGCTTGTGACACCAGTACAAATGTAGTAACAATTGCTTTTAATGACATACCCACTCCCAGGAATAGGAAATAGGACTGAACAATAGGAAAAAAGTTCAAAGGCTTCGGGCAAGGGAAGAACACTGGTTGGCCCAGGCAGAGGGGGGCTACAGTCTCTCTTTGTTGGGCAGTGCTGCTGTTTGGTTTATGTTTGTTTTGTTTGGCTGATTTTTTAAATGAATTCTATTGCTTTATGCTGAAATGGACAAATCTCCTCTTTGTCCCGGGCCTCAGCACTCCCTGTCGTCTTTCTCATCCCGGGCCTAATTCATACACCTGTAATTACCTTCCTCGACCCCGTAGACATTTGAGTTTGCTATCCCTACCCTGTGAATCAATTGTGTCTTTATAGGACATTTCAGAGGACATTGCTAGAAAAGATGGAAAGTTGAAATGGAAGCTTTTGAATGGTGTAACAAGTTATAAAAATAATTATTCTTTGTTTAGTATAATTAAGTAAATATTTTATCTGGCCACATTTTGGATGATAGCAAAGCCTTTATATTGACTTTCATGTGTCTGATGTTTTGATCACTGCCTCCTATATATTTTATATATTTTTAATTAAATGGAATTCATGTTATAAATTTGGACAGATGCAAACAACCACTCTTCTGTCACTATTGTTCTTAATCTTAATACTTGTGTAGTATAACATTTTTAGCAGTGGAAACCTTTTTTCAAAGAAAATCTTACACACAATCCCAATATTTAAAAAACTCAAGCTTTGTTTTGTTGATGTTTATAAATTGTATAGGATTGAGTTATTAAAGTCATTTATGAGAAAAATTAAGTGATAAAGTTATAGATATCAGTTGTAGTCTTATTTTGATGGAGTTTCCAATTATTTCTGTATTTTATTTTGGTTACATGATTGTAAGGAAATTGTCTTTAATTAAATGAAAATTAGCCAAAGTTGCTTTAATCCAACATTTACACAAAACTAGTGAATTCTGAAGTAAAACTTAATATATGTCTTTAATGTTTCTAATGATAATTTGAGCATTTAAAAATTATATTCTGGGGCCGGCCCGGTGGCGCACTGGATAAGTGCGCCGCTTGGGAAGCGCGGCGGCGCTCCCGCCCAAGGGTTCGGATCCCACATGCAGACCGGTTCCCGCTCACTGGCTGAGCGAGGCGCGGGAGCGACACCGAGGGTTGCAATCCCGTTGCCGGTCCCCGGTCCGGTACGGGGGCAACACTGAGGGTTGCGATCCGTTGCCAGACACGGAAAAAGACAAAAAAAAAAATTATATTCTGTATTTCTGAATGTAATTTGAATCAAGCATTTGTGGGATCTTTGGAGTATTTCTGGAGAACAGTTTGAAAACTACTGGTGTAAGCCACAGTGTTGGACTAAGTTGGAGTCCATCTGGGGTCCTAGTTGAGACTGAACCGTTTGCTAGCTTTGTGATCTATGTCTGTTTTGTAAAAATTGAAAGAATGCCTATTATTCCTCCCTCACGGAACTGTTCGGAGAATTAAGCTGAGTGATAAAATAGAGAGCTTATAAACTACAGAATGCTATATTAAATTATGATATCATCACCTCATGTTTTACCCAATTACAGTTCAAATTATTCCTTTGACCTTGGTCTGGCTCCTTCTCTAAGGCTCTGCTCTTGGCCCTCGCTTTGAGTTTCTCCCCAACTAGCTCACTTGCCTTTAAGCAGATTCTGTTGCAAGACTGGATCCCTTTTGTCACTTATCTGTACTTCCAGGCCTGCCCAGGAGCCTGGACTTTACAGCCTCTGATTATAATTCTAGGAGATTTGCCATAAAGAGTTTCAAAAGAGAAATGAGAGGACAGTATGTAATAACTTTATACCAGTAATACAATATATTTTTAATTTTCTCTTTTCTGGGCATTTTCAAACATACATTAAGGTACAAAGACTGGTATAATGATTTCCTCCCATAACCGTTGCTCAGCTTCAGTATTTTTCAACATTTTGCCATCTACTACCTATTTTATTTTGCTACAGTATCCATGCAAATCTTATAAATTGTTTTATTTATTGCTATATATGTATAGCTAGATCATAAACTTTTTAAAAAACATAATAAATTTAATAATATTCTCTAATACCATCATTATTACTCAATCCATATCCCATTTCCCCCAGTTATTGTGAAATTATTTTGTTTTTCAAACAGTTGATTTGTCCAAATCAAAATCCAAACAAGGTTCATTAATTGGCTCTTTAAGACTTTAAAATCTGTAATGGCTTCCCCTGCTTTTTAAAAAAGTTTCTTATTGAGGCATAACAAGTATACAGTAAAGTATCCAAAGCACAAGGGTGCAACTCGATTAAAAAAAATGCTACATACACACTCATACACACACCCTTGTAATCACCAGCTGAATGAAATAAAGAACTCCCTTCTTTTGTTAATATCATTTATTTGTTGAATAATATTTGTTGATATCATTTATTTGTTGAACACAGTATTAAGGCAAAATGTTTTAACTCTCTTGTGAATGTTTATATTTATTTCATACAATAATAATTCCCAGTAGCCTGTTTCCAACTATTTTTTAAATGTTGAAATGCTAATGGAAAGCTGTATTTCATTAGCATAGCTAATATGTAAGTTAACTAATGTAGTTAATGTAGGTTATCCTAAAACATCATTTCTTTGACTTTGGCTGGAATTTTGTCAGTTTGGTATTGTAGCAGGTGTTATCTTCTGAGAATCACAAGCTCTAATAAATGGTAATGATAGATACTGTTTATTAATAAAAATTAAAAACAAGTTATTAAATAAGCTGTCTTTACCTGAAATGTATGTCTCTACTTTTATTTAGCCAGTTGTTTATAAAATTTACTGGCATTAACAGCAGGAGTTAATTAGGTTTTTACTTGCCCACTCTGCTCACCCCCAACTTTTAAAATAAGTACAATTTGTTCTGTATACAAAACTTCCAGAAAATGGGATAGCTGGCAGGTGAAAAGTGTAAGATTGGAGCCATTGTCATAAAAACATAGAATTTAGATTTGGAATCTACTTTCGAGGTAATTCAGGCAACCCCCTCATTTAATTGATGAAGTGAGGTATATGGTTATTAAAAATCTTTCCTCAGAGCACATAGATAGTTAGGGATTTTTGTATATTATGCATTGGTATTTCTAAGTCATCTTTGATTTCTAACTGGGACTTTTTCTATTTTATGAAAAAATGAATTTTTCAGGTATGCCAATCTCTGATTCTGTTTGGGCACCATTGCCATATTTATCTTAATATAGTGTTTGCATATTTTATTGTCACTTGTGTTTATTTAAAAGAAAATAAGAAGAAAGCTGATAAATTCAGGCACAAATACTACAGTAGCGCTAAAAAGTATAGATCTCATAAATACAGTTGAGGCCATGGTGGAAAGCATCAAGCATGTCAAATGTGAACTGTCATTAGCATCTACTGAATATTTGGTGCACATGGTTGGCTGTGTTCAACTTGGAAGGATAAGAACAAAATTAAAGAAATAAAGTGTTGGGAATATATCCTCAAAATCTAACACTAATTAAAGATGTAATTAGGGATTTAAAATTTTTTTAACTTTCTGGGAAAACCCATGTTCCACTTTCATTTATTTGGTTTTTGCACATGTTTTCTAGAAGTCTTTATGTATTAAAGTAGGAAACTGTACAGTTGGAGAAAGTCTTTTGTGTTACTATAGTAAGTACATCTTAAAATTGTTTTGCTCCAATCTGCAAGTTCCCAGGTGGTGTGACTTTGAAATCATACTATTTTTTTTTTCCTTTTTGTCTTTTTTCGTGTCCGGCAACGGATCGCAACCCTCAGTGTCGCACCTGTACCGGACCGGGACCGGCAACGGGATCGCAACCCTCGGTGTCGCGCCCGCACCTCGCTCAGCCAGTGAGCGGGAACCGGTCTGTATGTGGGATCCGAGCCCTCGGCGGGAGCGCCGCCGCGCTCCCCACTCGCGCCCCCTCGGACGGCGCCCC
>NW_007726587.1:237251-240943 GCF_000696425.1 Galeopterus variegatus | reverse complement strand
ACCCTCGGTGGGGGCGCCCCCGCGCTCCCAAGTGGCGCACTGTAGCAGTGCGCCACCGGGCCGGCCCGAAATCATACTATTTTTAAGCATATATTTTATTTTTATTTTAAAAGCTCTACATTCACTGTTTAAGTGTAATAGAAGGTCAATTCATTCCTCTAGAATATAAATATTCTATATTCCTTCTGGAATATGGCATTTAATGGACCATACGATAGAGCATTTCTCCTGATTCTTCACACAGTTTATGTGGCAAGCGCTCTCCTAACCTTCATATTCCCGTTCATCATTTCTCTTTGCCACCAGTTCCACAAGATCATACTGCCTCCTTCAGCCTCTGTCTCCCTCAGGAACATGGCACTATTGAGGAAGGGCCCCTCTTCTGCCCGTTTCATTCCTAGGCTGATGGACTGATGGGCTGTGTCCCTAGGAGTTAGTAAAATACAACAAAAGTAGCTATGATAAAGTTATGGTATATGCAGTTTCATTATAGCAAGACAGTCTTATAATATAGGCAAGAAAAACCTCAATTTTGGAGTTACACAAGGAGGTAAGAATGCCAGTGTCTCCTCTCCCTAGAAGTAGGACATCAAGCCCATAGAAGAGATTTCATGATAGTCTGTCTTATAGTTCAAGAAAAGTGTTGTACATGAACAAAGAAGGTAAAACTTGACGTGAAATACATGAATGTGTCTCTAGTGAGTGGTAAGTTAGATTCTCTGTAGAAATTTGTTTAAAAAGCTGGCCAAGAAGGTTGAGGGTTAGGAAATATTACCTTTTGGCCAGGTGAAATCTAGAAATGGTTGCCAAAAAACAACAAACAAAACCAAAATTGTTAGGAGTATTGCATTTGTTTTCTAGATTATGAATGTGAAGGTTTGGGGTGTGTGCATGCGTGTGTGTGTGTGTGTGTGTCCTATATCTATTGAATAGCTCAATTTCATAATACTTAAGTATCTGGAAACTTACCATTATGCCGCTCACCTACTAGAGAAAATTGGGAGTATAACAGAAGAAATAATGGCTGGAACCTATTTTTTTTCTTTTTCTTTAAATTCCCCAATCTATATCAATGATAGAGAGCAGTACTATGATTTTAAAATAGTCTGATTCTATCAGTATAAGCCCTTGCTTTAAAAAGGCCAGTCTTGTACCATTCTATTGATAATTGTTTTTAATCCAACATCAGATTCAAAGACTTTTGAAGGAAAGATTTTGTTAGTGTTTCAGGTTATTTTTTCTTTTACTTTTTTTTTTTTTCCTTTTTGTCCTTTTTCGTGACTGGTAACGGGATCGCAACCCTCAGTGTCGCGCCCGTACCGCGACCGGCAATGGGATCGCAACCCTCGGTGTCACGCCCGCACCGCGCTCAGCCAGTGAGCGGACTGGCCTCTATGGGATCCGAACCCTCGGCGGGAGCACCACCGCGCTCCCAAGCGCCGCACTCTACTGAGTGCGCCACCGGGCCGGCCCTTATTTTTTCTTTTACTTTATTTCTATTGCAGAGAAACCAAATGTAATTAAAAGGAACAAATAAGTAAACCATATATTGCTGACACTAACAAGACCTAAATTAGGTTAATCTTGTATGTTTTTGAATTGATTATCTTAAGGGGGAAAAAATGAATGGATTTACAGAGAATATTGCTCAATTCAATTGGCAGGTTGTTTCCAGCATAATATACAACCTCTTTTCTCTTTAGGAACAATATATTATCTAGATACCCATATGATGAACAGTAGGTCAACGGTAACAACATGAGTGATAAACTTATCCTTGTGTGTTCAACACTGCAGATTCTGTTATGAAAATATATAAGCTGCGGGTGATCATTTTTTTAATGGGATCTAAAAATACTCTTCTTTATAATTTAATTTAAATATCTGAGAAAGGCTTGTTATAACCTTAAAATTACTATAATTTAAATTATGTAGAGAGGGTTTATTCATATATGCATTTATCACTTAGAATATCTTCAACTTATCTAACACATATTACACAGCAGAGGTAACACAGAACTATGGCTTTATATTAAAATGATCCAGGCATTTTGACAGTTTGCCTAATTGTGCCTATTTTAAAATAATTTTATATATCAGAGCAAATCAACCAGCTAAGTTTACTGAATTGTACAATTTCTTTTCCTCAAAGGATACTATGTGAAACTGTAAAGGACTTCGTTGCCAAAGTAGAGAAGGCATATGATAAAACGTTGGAAAATGCTGTTGTAGCTGATGCTGTGGCCAGTAAAGTAAGAGAGATACTTCAGCACATGAAAGTCGTTTACTGACAGTGGTAACATTGAACTGTGTTTTAAAGCTAAACTGATTAAGTGGTTTTCCTGCTAACACATCTTAAATCAGGACAAAAATTACTTTTGAATGAGATATGAGGATTTTAAAAGATATTCTATTTTATGGTTACCCTTTAGTATGTAGGAAAACTGCATTGCTCAAAACCACCTGACACACTGAATTTTATAACTCATATCCCTTTCCTGGTGATTGACATCTTGTAGGGGAGAATGCTGTGCAGCCAGCGTCCCGTGGAGAGAGCAGTGGCTTTCCGTTTCCAGGCAAACTTTGGCCATTCAAGCTCCCTCCCAACACAGTTCCTTGGATTCCCTAGACGTTACAGTCGTTGGTATCTTTCAGAGTTCTATTTCTTACATTGCCTTTTTCTTTAGAGACTTTTTTCCCCCTTCATAAGCTCTCTGACACTAAAATAAGAACAGTTTACTTAACCTGAAAAGCTACTGTCTTTGCTTTCAGAAGTTCATGACAGGGCATTCTTACAAAAGGCTTGGATATTTGGGGCTTCAAAGGAATTCATTCCCCCAGATTCATGCTGTAGATGGTGGTTTAATTGAGTGGAAGGAAAAGAAAATGGAAATAAACAAACATTTGAAGTTTACAGCCTCTTTCTCCTGTCTTGTACTCTGTGGAGAGTTTCAGAAGACAGAAACCCTCCCTAGCCACATGTTTGTTTCTGAGCTATTCCTACTTAGTCTTGGTATGTCATCAGAGACAAATAAATGGGGGAGGAAAGGACTGGAAATTGTATGGAGACAAAAGGTATACTAGGAGTAGTATCAACAGCTTCAGTCCTAAGTGTTTCTTCACCCCTGGTAATACAAGGAAAGCAGAAAGAAACAAGGGCCGAGTGCTTGTTTTTCTTGCAGTGTCTCTTTCCCCTCCTTGTGCGTTTTCCTTATTGCTCTTCCTTTGAGCCAATAATCTCTTAGGCACTGTTCATTTTGCAAACCAAAGCTTCAAAGGTAAACTTGCAGCCAGACCTGCAATTTATGATGCTCAAAATGCCATAAGTCAATTACTTAAAAAAAGTTTATCTAATGTTTTGTATAATGTATAGCAAATTTTATATAATATATAGTATTTTTGTGTAGTATATCACTTTAAAGTGTTTGTTGTGTTCTTTTAAGGAAAAATCTCTGTACAAAAGTTGTAAAGATTTTTACCCATGAAATGGAGTCTGAATGGTTGAGGAAGTATAAATCAATGAGTTTACATAAAAATTGTGCTATATTGTTTTTTAAAATGATTATTTAGCCCATAAGTCTAAAGTATAAATAATAAATAGCCAATTAATAGTAAACATCAACATAGGCATCTTTCCCCTAAAACAAAAACCATTCATTTTAATTATCGTTTTCCATCTCCACTAAATGAAG
>NW_007726587.1:216330-236503 GCF_000696425.1 Galeopterus variegatus | reverse complement strand
AAAAATTTTTTTTTAAGATAAGATAGAAGATAAAGCCATTAAAATGAAATCTGTGCTTAGTCCTATTTATTGTTTTAGTATAAGGATCAGCATACTAATGATACATAAAATAAAATCTCAGATATAAGTTGAGACATTTCTATTCTATCTAAAATAGAAAATTAGTTTAAATAACATTTCTAAAATTTTAAATGTATTTCACTTAATTGGAATCTGTTGAATTCTTAAAGAAAATTAAACCTGTAAACTACTTGGAAAATATAGAAAATATTCTTTAACATTAATTTCCTAAATGTTTTGTTGCTTTATTAAAAGCTTATAAAAGCTCTGCCTATATTTTCATTTTTTATATTAATATAATGTATATATTTCTCTTAGAATTTTAGTAGTAGACTAAAAGTTAATTTTAATATGAACAATTAATATTCAAAAACCCCTTTTTAACTTGTAATTGGACTTATTTCCTTCTCTAAAATTCTTATATTTTATTTTTTATTCTGATAAAAATATAATTTTAACAACTTTATTTAGTTTCATAATCTCTAGTACTTACAGATATCACCCCCAAATTTATTGCTAAATAGTGTTTATTTGTAAATATGGAATTTCTTTTGGTATATATTTCAATTTTCCTGAGCATATCTTAATATTGATGCATTTTATTTTTATTTATCCAAACATATTTCTCTTTTTCTAATAATAAAAAAAAAAATAAATAAAATTCTTATATTTTATTTTTTATTCTGATAAAAATATAATTTTAACAACTTTATTTAGTTTCATAATCTCTAGTACTTACAGATATCACCCCCAAATTTATTGCTAAATAGTGTTTATTTGTAAATATGGAATTTCTTTTGGTATATATTTCAATTTTCCTGAGCATATCTTAATATTGATGCATTTTATTTTTATTTATCCAAACATATTTCTCTTTTTCTACTTAAAGTCATGGACGATCAAGCCGTTCATTCCTGTGAACCAGTTAATCAGTCATCTGATTACGATAGCACAGATGAATCTAAAGAAGAATCTAAAGATGAAGATACAAAAGAGTCATTAACTGGTAAGAAAACTATGATAAAATTATTTTGGAATTAAACAAAACGTAGTTTCACTTTTAGTTTTCGAAAGGATTATCAGGTTGAAATAAACTATTTGTATTTATATTTTCGAAAAGGCTTTTTGGAAGTTAAAACTTAGATGTTCATGAATGGTAAAATATTAAAGGTTACAGATTATTTAGACTATTTTCAAATACTGTCATGTCTCTCTCTCATCATGTAATCTGTAGACCATAATAATAAATTAAGTAGTATGGGACTGGTTAGTAATAAGGATGGTTAAATAGCTTAGTTTTCCTGAAGAAAGAGAAGAAATATTTAAATTATCCAATTTTAATCTATTTTAGCACACAGATTACGTTGAAAGTTTTAGAAAAGCTGCAGGCTCCAAATGCACAAAATTTGGTATTTAATGATTCAGCAGTCTCTTGAATTCCATTGGATCAATCTTCTAGGTTGATAGTTCTTATTACTAAATTAAGCTTTAAAATCACAGGACACCTACTTTACTGAAATTGTTTTTTCCAGGAAATTAATATGTAATTGCTTGAAGAATGTTAGCTATTTCTTTACCTTTTAGGTTTTAACTGAAGATGAACTTATACTTTTAATATTTTGTATTGCCTAAGGGAAAAGTTTATAATTTACTGGAATAAAACAAAACAGAAGTTAAAATATTAAGGAAAATGAGAAAATAATATGAAAATAAATACATGGTACTCATGAAAAATCAACACGATTAGAACTGTTTGCTGTCATTAAATTTTTGCTTTTACTTTTATTACATAAAAACTTTGGCAGATTACTTAACCTGTCTGTGGTTTCCTCATCTGTAAAATGGGGATAATAATGTACCTATTTCATTGGGTTGTTGTGAAGGTTAAATAAATTACTATGTAAAGTGCCTAGAATAGTGTCTGGTATGTAGTGCTTTAATGAGTGTTTATTATTATTATTGCTACTACTGCTGCCGCTGCTAATTACATTAACTTTGAGAGAATATTCCTTGATTGCATTTAAAACTCTTAAAGACTCAGTATGTAGTGCTTTAATGAGTGTTTATTATTATTATTGCTACTACTGCTGCCACTGCTAATTACATTAACTTTGAGAGAATATTCCTTGATTGCATTTAAAACTCTTAAAGACTCTGGAATTAGACCTCACATGTTCAGCATACAATCCAATGCAGGCATGTCCTAGAATGGTCATTGACAATGGTCATTGGACTAGTCACTTTCAGTACATTTCACTCTTACGATCAGTTCTAATTGCTAGAAAGTTTTCTTTATACTGAGCTGTCTATTTTCTTCCTTAAATTTCTACCCATGGTTGCAGTAATTATTAGGTTTTATGTATGATAATGTTGACAGTGACAACTACTGGCATTTATGTAGTGTTTATGGGTAATTTAAAAAGCAGTTGCACACACATCATTTTGCTGTATTGAAGATGACTCTGCCTCTAGAGCTATAGCTTACTCTTTTTCCACATGGCAGCCATTAAGTGACACTGAAAACAACTTTAATGGCAACATATCCCCTTCTCACACCTTATGTCTTCTTTTCCAGATGATCTGCTCTGAGTTCCTCTACCAGTCTTTAGCTTGATGATTATAGACCTTTTGTTTTTCTGGTTGCATCTATTTGGCCAGTGTTTATTTCAAAATGTGATGTCTCATTTTGAACAAAATTCTGCAGATATTTTCTGTAGTGTCATTTGTACCCATATACTACCCATTCTGGACATTTTTGATGTTGCAAACACTAGCCAAGATTTCTCTTTTTTAAAAAAATCCTAATTATAATTGTTTGCACTCATCCCTATGAACTTTTATCTTTTTTATTTGGATCTGTCATTTTATCCTGTGAAAATCTTTTGAAGCTTGATTCTGTCATCTCAAGTTTATTTCAACTATGAATTTGATAAACAGGCCTTAGATGTTTTCATCCATTAAAAAACATTGACTAAAGCAGGGCTGACAATGGCATCCTTACAGTAAGTATGCTGTTTGGTAATTCCCCATAAGGTAATTGCTGTCTTTGGAGGGTTGGTTTTTCAATAGGTTGCTAATGGTTTTCCAACCAGCTCTCATCCCACCTTACCATACTCTCATAAACTCTCCACTTCCATTGTAGTCTGTAAAGGAAACTAAGAAATACAGATACAGTGCCACACATATTGATGTTGAAGTAGGCATAAATTTAGAAAAGTCTTTAGTGGTACAGTATTTGATCTTAATTTTGGCTTGTAATCCAACTCATTGCGAATCAGTCACAATAGAAGTGTTTCTGTATTGAATAACCATTTTTTTGAAGCACACATTGTATTATTATTAAATTCATTTCTCTGAGATATGAGAAATACAGTATATTAATATGATCAATGAGATTCTTCATTTAAGAAGAAACATGAAACATTAATTTAGTTACCTGCAAGGGAACATCAATCTTAGTCATTAGTACGCTCTCTGTTTTTTATTGGCGATGAACATCAAAAAGTTGTTTTTATTAGAAATTAGCTGCGGGAGTCCCATCTATCAAAAAAAGAGAAAGAAAAAAGAAGAGTGGCTGTTCTGTTACTTTTCTTTAGTGCAACTGTTTTTAAACAGAGAGAATAGAGTGTAAGATTAATATAGTTAGTTTGTAATTAGTTTTAGAGAGAGTGAAGATAATTGCGTTTAGAGTATTTTAAAATTGAGTTTGAGGATTACTGTTTTTTTTTTAATACCTGCCAATAACTCCTAAATTAGTTAAAGGTACTATTTGCTCTCCATTAAATTGCCTCAGTTTAGATAGAACTAAATCTTTCTTTTTTGTTGTTTATTTTGAGAGTAATTATGTTTTGGAATAATTTTGAAAACATATTGAGCTTTTCTAAAAACATAATACAACTGTTTTGGGCAAATCATCCTTTTGAATAAATTAATTAAGAAATGCAGGAAAATCGTATGGGTTTCAATTGAAAAATGAATGATATTTTTCCTTACATTTACAGAAGACAATTTTAACCCATGTTTCACATGTTAGCTCTGAGATTACATTAATTAAATTTGATCATTTACTCAATATTTATAAGAAAAGGTTTACATTGGTAGTATACATTACAACGTATGTTCTATTTTTAAAAATCAGGCTTCAAAATGTCATTCATCTTTAAGTGTGGGTTGATCACATTCAAATTATGAGTGTTGCTGACCTTTAATTATGGTAGACAGCTGTCTTCTATTGATCTCCATCTGAGATGAGAGATCAAGACATCTATCTGTGGCAGATTCCTTCCACATAAGTCTCGAGAAAATGAAAACAAAATGGTAAAGAACAAGCAAGCACAATATTTTCAGTTCCACCGATTTATTTAAACAACTATTCAATTATTTTATGTCTTAAATTTATAGAGGCTTGCTTAGTTTTATAACTTTATTGTTATCTTTTTTTAATCTGGAGTTTCTGCCAACAGTTAAAACTGCACCTCGGTCTCCAGATGCCCGGGCAAGTCGTGGCCATGCCCAAACTGATTCTGTCTCTGGTCCAGCTATGGCAGCCAGCAAAGAAAATCTCCCTGTGCTCAACACCAGAATAATCTGCCCAGGTAGTACAGATTCTGAAACATGGTATATTTTTAAGTATTTCTGTGGAAATGTATAAGTACTCATTTTCATGAACTATAGAAATATATTCTTAAAGGTAAAAATTCCTTTAGGACAATGTTCTTGGTACACTTATCAGCCGGAATCTAGGTCCTTAGATTCTTCTGTGTATAACAATTGCCAAGGAAGTATTAAAATACACGTTTCTGGGCCCTGCCCTGAGAAATTATGATTCAGTATTTCTAGAACAAAGTTCAGAAATTTGCATTTATTAAGTACCCAAAGTAAATATGATTTTATATTCTACTACCTCTTAAGTATCTCCACTGCTTTCCTTTTGGTTTTAAGTCTCAAGTCTCTCTGTAGTCATTTTTAGACTAGTGATACTGGTTCAGTTCTGAACATCTGAGGCATCTATTTCAGCCCTGATAAAATGCATTTACCTTGGCATTAGCATTAGTGGAAACCAAAGGACTGTGGGACAGAAGATGGAAGAAAATATAGATGTCTTAGAGGCCCTCTTAAATACCAGTTGTTTTTTTTGTTGTTGTTGTTGTTGTTTTCCTTTTTGTCTTTTTTACTGACCAGTAACGGGATTGCAACCCTCGGTGTCGCACCCGTACCGGGGACCGGCAACGGGATCGCAACCCTCGGTGTTGCGCCCGCACCACGCTCAGCCAGTGAGCAGGAACCGGTCTCCACATGGGATCCGAACCCTCAGCGGGAGCGCCGCCACGCTCCCAAGCAGCGCACTCTCCAGTGCACCACCGGGCCGGCCCCTAAATACCAGTTTTTTGACTTACTGAAAACTTTCCTGATTCATTTACAGTAGATTGAATCCAAGTTAGACCCTGAAAATAAGTGTATCCTGCAAGTTCTTTTTAAAGATGAGTCACAATTCAATAATAATAATTGGAGGCTTTAGTACCTCACTTTCAATAATGAATAGAACAACTAGACAGAAGGTCAACAAGGAAACAGAATACTTGAAAAATACATTAAACGACTAGACCTAATAGATGTCTAAAGAACACTCCACCTAACAAGAGCAGAATATACATTCTTCTCAAGTGTGA
Organism: Galeopterus variegatus; assembly: GCF_000696425.1. Lineage (NCBI taxonomy): Eukaryota > Metazoa > Chordata > Mammalia > Dermoptera > Cynocephalidae > Galeopterus > Galeopterus variegatus. The sequence continues at coordinate 230,774 of NW_007726587.1, read as the reverse complement.
ATAGAACATTCTCCAGGACAGACCATATATTAGGCTTTAAAACAATTCTCGATAAATTTATAAGGATTGAAATCATACAGAGTATATTCTCTGACCACAATGGAATGATTAGAAATCAATAACAAAATGAAGTTTGGGAAATGCACAAATATGTGGGCCAAGGAAAAAATTACAAGGGAAATTAGAAAATGAGATGAGTGAAAACAAAAATACTCCGTAATAAAACTTATGTGATATAGCTGAAATGTCCCGAGAGTGAAATTTATAGCTGTAAATGCATAGATTGAAAAAGTAGAAAGATCTCAAATCAATAACCTAACTCTTTACTTTAATAAACTAGAAAAAGAAGAGTGAACTAAATACAAGACAAACAGGAGAAAGGAAGTAATAAAGATTAGAGTAAAAATAAATAAAACGGAAAATAGAAAAACAATACAAAATATGAACAGAACCAAAAGTCCATTCTATGAAAAGCTGAATAAAATAGACAAACATTTAGCTAGACTGACCAAGAAAATAAGAGGAGATTCAAATTACAAAAATCAGGAATGGAGGAGACATCATTATGGACCTTACAGAAACAGAAAGGATTATAAGGGAAAGCTATAAAATATTACATGCCAACAAATTAGATAACCTGGATGAAATGGACAAATACCTAGAAATGCATGAACTAAGCAAAACTGATTCAAGATGTAGAAAATTTGACCATTCCTAAAACAAGTAAAGACATTGAATTAGTAATCAAAAAACTTTCTATAAAAAAATGCCCAATCGAAATTGTATTATCACTGATGAATTCTACCAAATGTTTAAAAAAGAATTAACACCAGTCCTTTACAAACTTTTCCAAAAAATAGAAGAGGAAGAAATACTTTCCAACTCATTCAAAGAAGGCCGGTATTACCCTGATACCACATCCAGATAAAAGACATTACAAGAAAAGAAAACTACAGATCAATATTTTTTATGAATATTGACACAGAAATCCCCAACAAAGCACTAGCTAAGTGAACTAACAACATTTTCAAAAGATATATACACCATGACCAAGTGGGTGTTATCCCAGTAACACAAGGTTGATTCAACATATGGAAATCAAAATATGTAATGTACCATAGTAATAAGGTAAATGACAAAAACCATACAATCATCTCAATAGACTCAAAAAAAAAGCATTTTTAAAAATCCAAACTTTCTTATCATAAAAACACTCAACAAACTAGGAACAGAAGGAATTTCTTCAACCTGATAAAGGGCATCTATGAGAAACCCACACTAACATCATACTTAATGGTGAAAGGCTGAGAGATTTCTCCCTAAAAGAAGGAACAAGACAAGGATGTCCACTCTTGCCTCTTCTATTCAACATTGTACTGGAGGTTCCAGCCTGGGAAATTAGGCAAAATAAAAAGAATTAAAGGCATCTAAATTGGAAAGGAAGAAGTAAAGCTATGTACCTTCACAGACTGATATTGCATGTAGAAAATCCTAAGGAATATACACAGATACGCACACATATATCTCAAAGTATTAGAGCTAATAAATTGAGTACAGTAAGGTTGCAGGGTAAAAGACCAATATATAAAAGTTAACTGCATTTCTCTACATTAGAAATGAACAATCTGAACATGAAATTAAGAAAATAATTCCATTTACAATAGCATCAAGAATAATAAAATACTTAGGAATAAATTTAACCAAGAAAGTAAAAGACTTGAACACTGAAAACTACAAAACATTGCTGAAAGAAATTAAAGAAGACCTAACTAAATGGAAAGACACTTGTGTTCATGGGTTGGAAGACTGAAGATCATTGTAATGGCAGTACTCCTCAAATTGAACTACAGATTTTACACAATCCCTGTTAAAGTCCCAATTGGAGTTTTTGCAGAAATTGGCAAGCTGAACTTAAAATTCATATAGCAGTGCAAAAGACCCAGAATAGCCAAAACAATCTTGAAAAATGAAGAACAAAATTGGAGGACATACATTTTGCAGTTTCAGAACTTACTACAAAGCACAGTAATCAAGACTGCAGGATGCTGCCATAGGAACAGTCATATAAATCAATGGAATAGAATTGAGAGTCCAGAAATAAACTCCTATGTTTATGCTCAGTTAATTTTCAACAAGTGTGCTAAAACAATTAAATGGAGAAAGAATAGTCTTTTCAACCAGTGATACTGGTAATAACTAGATATCCACATGCAAAGGATGAAATTGGACCCCTAGCTCACATCATATATAAAAATTAACTCATTATGGATAAAAGATTTAAATGTAAGAGTTAAAACTATAAAACTATCAAAAATGCAACAGAGGTGTAAATATTCTAGGACTAGGCAATGGTTTCTTAGATATGACAAAAAGCACAAGTGACAAAGGAAAGAAATAGATAAATTGGACTTCATCAAAATTAAAGGTTTTTGTGATTCAATGGACATTATTACAAAAGTTAAATGACGACTCAATAATTTGCAAATAATGTGTGTGATAAGTGACTAGTATTCAGAATATATAAAGAACTCCTAACATTCAACAATAAAAAGAAAAACATCACAATTATAAAATGAAAAAGGGATCTAAATAGACATTTTCCCAAAGAAGATATACAAATAGCTAATAAGTACATGAAAAGATGCTCAATATTAGTCATCAAGGAAATACAAATCAAAGCCACAATTAGGTGTTCTTTTATGCTACTGGGATGGCTATGATCACAAAAGACAGGTAATAAATATTGGCAAGGATGTAAAGCAATTGGAACTTTCATACATTGCTGGTAGGAATATAAAATGGTGCAGCCCTTTTGAAAAACAGTTTCTCAAAAAGTTAAACATAGAGTTAACATATAACCCAGCAGTTCTGATATTAGGTATATACCCAAGAGAACTGAAAATATATTTCTACACAAAAACTTGTATATGACTATTTATAGCAGCATTCACAATAGCCCCAAAGTGTAAACATCAGTTGAAATATCCATCAGTTGAAAGGATAAACAAAAAGGGGTATATCCATACAATGGAATATTATTCAGCCATTAAAAAGAATGAAGCACTGACACATGCTACAACATGATTAACCTTGAAAACATTATGCCAAGTGAAAGATTAACATAAAAGCCAAATGTTGTATGATTTTATTGATATGAAATGTGTAAAATAGTCAAATCCATAAAGACAGAAAGTAGATTAGCCATTGCCAGGGGACTGGGGGTGTGTGGGGAGTGGGGGGATGGAAAAATGGGTATGGGGTTTCTTTTGGAGGTAATAAAAAAGTTCTAGAGTTAGATAGTGGTGATGGTTGCACAACTTCATGTATGTACTACAAACAACTACGTTATTTAAAAATTTTAAAAAGGTGAATTATATGACAATAACAATATTAAAAGAAAAAAAGGTAAATTGGAAACATGCCTGTTCCTGAAAAGGCTTCTGGGTCTAGAGATCATGTTTCTATTCCAACTATGAACCCTGAAATGACCCATCTGGGCTGAATCTGTAAATATGGCTAACCTTAAAACATTTTAGAAAATATACTTTTCTATGCAGCACCTGGAATATGGCTCTTCAACTCTCTAAATTGTTCTTTATTCTCACCAGATCTATTGTCTTGTTTGTTTGTTTTTTTTACTCATTTGGACATAAAGGAAATTGGCAAAATATGCCTTAGCATATTCAAAACTATGAAATTAAGTGAAAATAAAACTCATCTTGACTATTTGATAATCAGCTAAACGTTATTAGTTAAAATAATGAATAATAATAATCCTCTAACAAGAACACATTGTTGAGGAAAGTAATGTTTGATAAATTTCTAATTTCCTAGTGTTTCTCAATTGTATGACATATTTTTCTTCATGATTCTGTCCTTCATTTGTTCCCTTAGGCCCCTATTACTTTGTTTTCTTTCTAGACTTTAGTATTTCTAGCCTTTATGTTGGGTTGAGTGTATCATAAAGTTCATTCATTTGAATACCATAATTAGTTGGTGGAAAGCATGTTGAAATAAATTTGAAGCTTTGCATACTCAGAAGTAAGATGGATGCTTCCTTTTTTATATTCAATACTGTATGCTTCCGGGGCCGGCTCGGTGGCGCCCTGCTACAGTGCACCGCTTGGGAGCGTGGCAGCGCTCCCGCCGAGGGTTCAGATCCCACATACAGACCGGCCGCTCACTGGCTGAGCGAGGTGCAGGCGCAACACCGAGGGTTGCGATCCCATTGCCGGTCCCGGTCCGGTACGGGCGCGACACTGAGGGTTGCGATCCGTTGCTGGTCACAAAAAAAAAAAAAAAAAAGAAAAAAAGGAAAAAAAAAATACTGTATGCTTCCAAAATTCATAAATATTTACATTTAATATTTTACTATTCATCCTTGACACTAAAACTGAGTTTCTGCCTTAATACATCTCTTAACCTTTTAAATTACTGTTACCTATACTTTGAGAATGTGGAAGTGATAACCCCATGATATTTTGGGTAATTCAGCCATTATTGTAAATTCCTTACAGATTTAATACTTTATTTGCTGTATCAAAGGAAGTAATGTGTATCTGTTGAAGTTATAGAATTATTAGGATCGTAAATGAGAAAATGTCACGAAGCAACTCCTCTTTATGTCCTTATCTCCTTAATTCTTTACGACAATATATAGATCCTTGGTAGTATCAAAAACCTTGTATTCACAAATGTCATACTTCTTAGTTTTGATTTATCAGAAAAGTAGGTACTGAAAACCATGTTTTGGGAGTAAGATTTTTAAGATTGGGCACGAGTGGACTGGTTCTTTCTCTTTTTTTCCTTAACATGTGATCCTGTATCTATTTTTCTGTCCAGGTTTAAGAGCAGGACTAGCTGCCTCAATTGCTGGGAGCTCTATCATCAACAAAATGTTACTAGCAAATATTGATCCTTTTGGGGCAACACCATTTATTGACCCAGATCCAGATTCAGTGTAAGAAAATGCTTTTGCAAGTATTTTGTTTGTCTTTTCTTGTTTTGGTGTTATATGAGTTGTAAGATTTCAAATGTATTGCAATAAATTTTGTTCCATATACAAAAAGGATGATCAGAAAATGTCAAAAGTTGATAATGATGAGCAGCACATTGAGCCCTTTGAAACTTAGTGAACTCCGTGGTCTGTCCCTGTGGTAGGTCCCTTTCCAGGCTATTCTTTGTGAGAGCAACACTCTGGCAAAGGAAGATACAGCTCTACTCAGTTTCCCTGGAATATCTCACTCAGTGTGGTACTTCATACTGTATTTATACTATTCCCTTCACCTCTTTTTTCTCAGTCTTGCTAAATCTGTCATCTTTCCACATCTAGCTTCTGGGTTTACTTATTTTGGGACACTTATGGCCCACATTGTTCTCTTCCCTCTCAAAACTCCTAAAAAAAAAATTTGGGAGTCCAAAATATACTTCCTTTTACTTCCATTTTTAATATCACTTCTGTTATATCTCACTTCTGTAATGACATTCCTCAAGGACAGTACCACATTTTAAACTTCCCAGAACACCTAGAAGAATGGATTAGAACTAGTAGTTTTTTGCTCAGTAAATATTTCTTCATTGAGTAGAAGTTAATGAGGAGACTTTCTAATCATCAAAAATAGAGAAGTATTGGCACCTGCTAACAGGCTCCCCATATAGTAGTTTTTTGCTCAGTAAATATTTCTTCATTGAGTAGAAGTTAACGAGGAGACTTTCTAATCATCAAAAATAGAGAAGTATTGGCACCTGCTAACAGGCTCCCCATAATCATCCTCATTTGTCTGTGTTGTGAGGAACTCATGTAGGAGATAGAAGAACTAAGATTTTATAGTTAATAGAAAAGCCAAACCATAACTGTCTCTGCTTTGCTTTCTCACCATCCCTTTATATCACATGTACCAAAAATTGTACACATGTATCATCGTTGTACACATGGCATATAAATAGGAAGTGATTCCTGCTAAGTCTGTAAGGAATGGAAGTTTAAATGGTTTTAAGTGCTATTTTGTGTACAAATTGTAATTGCTGTAATGAACCTGAAATTGACTTTCATGTAGTTTTCCTTGTTATTATAGAGATGGATATTCAGAAAAATGTGTCATGAACAATTACTTTGGGATTGGATTAGATGCAAAAATTTCATTAGAATTTAATAATAAAAGAGAGGAGCACCCTGAAAAATGCAGGTAATTTGGGTAATAGTAATAATCTTATTACATGAAGGCAATTTTACTTTAATTTCATTAATTATATCTTTTGCTTGCTCTGCCTTCAAGGGGTAAATAAATAAAATTTCCTGAAATTGCCTGCCAACATTTATTTTCAGGAGCCGAACTAAAAATTTGATGTGGTATGGAGTCCTTGGAACTCGGGAGTTATTACAGAGATCGTACAAGAATTTAGAACAAAGGGTTCAACTTGAGGTAAGTTCATCTTGAAGTAAAGACATTTCAGATTATTGTACTTTGAAAAATAATTTCAGTTGTGGATGCAATTCGACCTAAATTCCTCTTGATTAGTGATCAAATACTTAAAAGGGAAAAAATGGAAGTGAGTGTCAACTTTATACTAATGGAAGTATAGACACTGAATGACAGTTAACTATCCTTGTATTAGCTCCTGAAGTTGGGGCTAGTATGGAGGGGTGGTGCCCCATGAAAAGGTGGAGCCACAGCAGTGCATGTATAGGATAGGGTTTTTAATAGATTTTCTCATTTAAGTTTCCAAATTCTGACCCAATTCTGCAATGCCCAAAGTTTCACAAATCCTTGAAAATAACATTAATAAATAGAATCTTTTAATTTAAGTGTATATATTTTTGTTCCAATTACTTATAACAAGTCAGTAAAAAAAAAGAGGAGATTTTGAGCATTTAAATTTTTTTGTACTTTTCACTAATTTAAATAGGGAATTAAGAATAGCAAAAGTTATTTAATCTCCTCCAATAACAGAAAAAAGAAGATTTGGGGACATGGCTCTGAAAAGCCCATTAATTTCTGTGACTTTTATTTTCCTTTACTCTTGCTTGGTCCAGGGCTCACTGTTTATACTGATAGGCATGTCTTTCCTATCATATCTTTTTATAACTGGATATTTTTAATTAAAAAATGTATTTAATTAAAAGTGTATCATACATACAGAAAAGCATACAAACCTTAAGTCTACAGCTCAATAAATTAAACAGAGCATTATTATTTTAGGTGTTATCTCAATACTGGAATGTAGACTTAAGAGGTGCCCGGCTTGTTCATTCATTATCAGCTACATGTCCTAGGGAAGATTAGCCTATTATACCTCCCACTCTAAAAACACAATTACATGATTAGCTGGTTTAATTTACCATTGCTTGTAAAATTAAGGTAGACATTACTGGATGGAAAGGCACAAAATTAGGAAGGTTCACATTTTGTAAATGCTATCCTTGACAGCTCATCCCCATGTCAACTTAGGTGTCCTCCTGTGTATTTTATTATAATCATTCCTTTTCTAACCCATATCTCCTGGTGCGCCACACTCCTTAAGGACAGGTAGGAGGTTGAGTTCATCTTTGTTATCCCAGTGTTTAGCACAGTACCTGACCCTGTCTTGCGGGAGAAATGGATAGGTGAATGATCATTTCAGCATAATTTGATAAGTACTGTGATCTAGCCTCATAGGGGCCGTTTTTAAGGTTTAGGGAACTATCTGGAATCCTAATGACTGGATGGTCTTAGTTCCTGGAAGAGCCTCAGCTCTTCAAAAATAGGATTTGTTGCCTCTTCAACTGGTGGTCCAAATTTTGAACAAGACATCTTACGTACACAGCTGCTTTTTAGTCTCCATTTTAAAAGTTCCTAATCTTTTTTCAGCTGTCAATCCCTTTGGCATTCTGGTAGAACTATAGACCCCTTCTCAGAATATTGTTTTTAAATGCATTATATAAAATACATAGACTTACAAAAGAAACCAATAATATTACAATACACTAACAAAATATTTTTTAAGTTATTAAAGAGTAATATATGTGTTTCATCATTACCACGTTAAATAAAAATCTAATGGCATGTCTAATAAATACCATAAACTAAAAGTGGTGAACATAAATGATGATATAGGATATTGGAAACATCTATAATGTGATACAAAAATGTTTATGTATCTATTAATGATGAAGTGACAGGTATTGCTAATGCCTGGTTTGTTACCTACACTGAATTTCAGAGATTAGTGAACATAAAGAGATATGTTTCTACCGTCAAGATCCCCCCGAATCTATCCTTGGATGCCTGGTTTTTGAACCTCAAGTTAAAAACTGTTTTGTTTTGTTTTTGTCTTTAGAAAAGCCATGTGGTTTGCTCTTCTGCTGTTAGATATCACACACAACTTGGGTGGCTGGGGCAGGAGGGGCAGCAAAGGTTGGGAATGGGCTGCAGCACTGAGGGCCCTTTTGCCTTGGACCACACCCCACCTGCTCTGAGGGGCCAAATCTGTAGGGGCAGAGGCAGGCCTGGAGAGTCCCAGAATGGGAGATGGAGAGTCCCTGGGTGACTGAGGCCTCAGGTGCCTTGGACTCATGGCAAATGGCCAGAGGTCAGTGGAAGGTGTGGCAAGGTGGCTGGCAGTGCCCCTGGCTCATCTGCCAGGAGGAGTGTGGGGGCCCCCTGCCCACGTCTTCGGCCACACCAGCTCTCAGCAGTTTTCTCTGTTACCAACAGCTGGGACATTCTGTCCTTCAAATTTAAGGAATCCTTTGCTGGGTGGCACTGTTGAGACTACTACTGGAATAGCTAGTTTAAAATCAAAGCTGTTGTGTTCTTTGTAGAAGGAATTTCAAAGCAGGAGTTCAGAATGTAGGTTCCAAGAAAGGAATTCATCTGTTCGCCTAGTTTCAGAGGCTGGGAAGTCCAGGGAACACATCTGGTGAGGTGACCCTTACAGCAGTGCAGGGTGTCACCTGGTGAGAATGGCAGAACAGAGAAAGTGAGAGCAAGAACCCTTGATATAGAAGTCTGAGTATACATTAAATGATAAAAAAGGAAAATAAAATTAATAAAACAAGATAAAAACATGTTAATATAAAATGTTATAAAATAACATATTATAAAATAAAGTAGAAGTAGGGAATTCTTAGCCATAGTTAAAAGTACACAAAGAAAACACCTCCTCCTAAGGACCATGGAAGGCCTATATTGTCCTAAAATTAATTTCCCTGAAGATGGTTCACTAGGGAAATAGTTGGAGAAGAGACACCTATGACTTGGGAAGCTCTTCCCAAAGAGATCCCTTCACTAGTGACAGTCCTTGGCAAAACAACTCTTATCTTTTTGCTTGATAAGTTTTCCTTTCCCTGTTTTGTTGTGGCATGGCCCCAGGTGCTAGGGTACACTGTGGACCTTTTAATATGAAATACTCAACATGTCTAATGGTTAACAGTGTGTTTTCATGAAAAAGTAAATAATTGTAAAAAACGTGGTGTTAAATCGTATATAAAATCTCAGTTATTAAAGTAGATTATTCAAACTGGATTCTCATTTGTTCTAAAGGTTGAAGATCATTTGATTGTGCATTGAAATGCAATTTTTATGGAGTTATGTTAATTTTTTTTTTAATATAAGAATTGTTTAGTGAAAATGTAACATCTATTTAAATCTGACATCTGCAGGCTCTTTTATAAAATGAAGGCTTAAATCATTTCATTGGATTAAATGTTCATTTAGAAAAATGTTAAGTGGTTCTGTGTAAATGTTGATTAAAATATTAAAATGGTCATCATAAAATTTATGACATAATTATGATCACTTTTCTTCAGTATTTTTAAAATGTCAGTTCCTGGGCCGGCCCGGTGGCGCACTGGATAGTGCGCCGCTTGGGAAGCGCGGCGGCGCTCCCACCCGAGGGTTTGGATCCCACATACAGACCGGTTCCCACTCGCTGGCTGAGCAAGGCGCGGGAGCAACGCCGAGGGTTGCGATCCCGTTGCCGGTCCCTGGTCCGGTACGGGGGCAACACTGAGGGTTGCAATCCGTTGCCGGACACGGAAAAAGACAAAAAGACAAAAAAATAAATAAATAAAATAAATAAATAAATAAATAAAATGTCAGTTCCTTAACTGATTGTCTCCTTGATAGCTAATTAGGCTTTATCAAGGAATTAATAGATAAAATGAAGCAAACAACATTAATTCAAGAAATTGATTTAAGAAATAACATTTATGAAAAGGTAACAATTCTGCTTCTACACTTAATAAGAATTTATTTACATGTTATGTATAATTAATTCACTAATCATATCTTTTTTTTCATTTAATTGGTAGTTTAATTTTCATTTAAGTGATTAATTTGAAGGCAAGGAGGAAAGTAAGGCACTTTCTGACATGCATGTTTTTTTGTTTGGCTTTGGTTCTGACTACTTGAAAAACTGTTTTGAGTTTAGCCAGTCACCAGGTAGGTACGGAGCACTGGCAATAATAGATCAGGGGCTGTGAGAGTGCTAGATGAGCCGGCTAGGACCAGAGTCTGCCTTTACAGAGCCTGCTTTCAAAAGCATGCTTCAATTAAGCAGAGAGAGGGTCATGACAGGAGTGAGAATGTCATAAGTGGCCTGACAGGACTCAAGAAAACTATGGCCTGATTTTGGAGAAAAGAAGAGGGAAAACATTTTTTAAGAAATATAGTTTTCTGTAACAGCTTCTGCTGCAGTTACTTACACTTTTTAATTTTTTTTGATTAAAAAAATAAGGTAAAAGCCTTTGTACTGCGTAGGAGTGTATATGTACAGGAGAGCAAACCTTACCAACACACTTTGCTCCATCGCCCTTTGGTATTTTAGTATGTTTCAAACAGTGTTTTTGTTCTTTTTGTCTAACCTCTGAGTTTTTTACCTTACAGTGTGATGGGCAGTATATTCCTCTCCCCAGTTTGCAAGGCATAGCTGTTTTGAACATCCCCAGCTATGCCGGAGGCACTAACTTCTGGGGTGGCACCAAAGAGGACGATGTAAGTAGCCTAATAGGAGTAGTTTGTTTCCTCAAAAATAATTAAATCACTGGAATACCTTGCTTTTTTAAATGTACTTTTTAATATTAATTTCACGCTGGAATGTTTTACATTGGAAAGGTGAAAGGGTAGAATAGATTTGTTTAAGATTTTATTTGAACAGTCTCTCCTGGATATGCTCTAAAATTTCTCATGTTAAATATACAGATATGCATAGCTTGGGATGTAGGTGACAATTTTCTGGATGAACACAAAAGAATCTACTTTTGAAAAGTAGATTTAGGCGATAAAGAAAGGAAGTTTGTAGTTTTTAATTTCAGACCTGTATTAGTTTTCTGTTGCTGCTATAACAAATTAATACAAATTTAGCAATTTAACACACATTTATCATCTTACGGTTCTGTATGATAGAGATTTGACATGGTCTCATGGGGCTAACGTCAGGGTGTCAGCTGGGCTGTGTTTCTTCCGGAGGCTCTAGGGGAGAATGCATTTCCTTGCCCTTTCTAGCTTCTCCAGGCTGCTCACATTGTTCTCTCCATCTTCAAAGCCAGCAGAGGCAGGTTAAATCCTTCTTATATCACATCACTCTGATCTGCTCTTCAGCCTCCCTCTTCCACTTTTAATGACGCTTGTCATTACATTGGGCCCACCCAGATCATCCAGAACAATCTCCCCATCTTAGGGTCCTTCATTTCATCACATATACAAAGCTTCTTTTGCCATGTAAGGTAACATATTCACAGGTTCCAGGATTAGGACATGGATGTTTTTAGGGTTGGGAGGTGGACATTATTCTGCCTACCATAATATCTTTCTGTACATTTTAAAGTTTTTAAACTTACCTGTATATGATTATTGTTGTTATTTTTAGAAAAATTAAGAAGGCTCATTTGGCCAGTAAGGTTAAGGGCTATTTTTGTTTTCTTTTTACACTTTCCTATATTAAAAAAGAAAAACACAACCTCACAAATGCAATTGTTCTAAAAAGAACAAAAGAGAGGGCACAATTATTTACATATATGTAGCAATAAAAATGAGAAGCATTATAACAGTATTCATTTGAAGAGTCATACATAGATTTTGATTTGAAGCTTATGAAATAATGGTTCCTACTCACCCATTTTCTCAGGGCTCTGAAATGGACAAGAAGAGATTAAAGTATAAGATGAATTGGGTAGTATTTGTAATATTTGTGATATGAATATATTCCAATCCTATTAAAGTATAGAAGCTTACACTAGCTGTCAACATTTTTTTGTCAGCCCATCACTATTAAATGTTTTGAAGGGGAGAAATCAGTGAGATTAAGATAATTAAGCTGAACACCTACTAGGTAGTCAGACAGTATTCTAAGAGCTTCACATTCATTATTTAATACCTATGTTTTTAATCTAAATTTTCCCAATGAAAAAGCTGAGGCAGAGTTTCCACAGTTAGTAGGTAGCAGAGACGGTTTAAATCTAGGCAGTCCAATAACAAAAATTATAAGAAATCATCAATGTTAGCAAGTTCATGTTTTGATATTTTCAGTGAAAGTTTTAATTAGGATACTACTTTATACTGAATTTTTTTTTAGTTGCAGTTATTTATGATATAGTAAAAAAGAGAGTACGAAGGACAAATACAGGCTAAATTTAAAATTTTAGAGTAAATTAATTTTGTAAAAATGCATAAAGGCAAAGTAAGCCTACACGATTTTTATTCTCTAAGGTTTCTGCTTTTAAATACTCAAATGCCCTAAAAAGTGTGTAACAACAAGGTCCAGGGTTCAATCCCTGTACTGGCCAGCCAAAAAAATAAATAAATAAAAATAAAAGTTGTATTAAGATATAAAGAACATATGGAAATTGCTTGTAACACCTTGAAAGATTTCCCCAAGAATATACCAAGTGAACTGGATTATAATTTGAATATTCATTAGCTTTAACCTTATGAAACTATATCACCTTTTAGATTTTTTAGATTTCCAAAAATCACATGCATCATCTTATCAAGATATCTGAGTTATGTATGAACAGATAATTAACATGTTTTATACCAAGTTGAATTATTTAAAAATATATTAGTTCACTGGTCCAAAGAGTGCTTTATGAGATATAAGTATTATATTCCTGTGGGTTTTAAAATTCTTTTTTATCATGTTTGTTTATTTTAAGCAATCTTCAGTGATTTTCTTCTTGGATTATCATTTCCTAATAATATTTACTTACTCTCCTGCTTACTGTTTTTTATAAGTTTATATATATATATATTGCAGAGTTTTCATTGCTTGATGTACCACATAACCTAAACTTTCAGTGGAAGTATAGTATAATTTTTTCTCTCAGATATTTGCTGCACCATCATTTGATGACAAGATCCTGGAAGTTGTTGCAATATTTGACAGCATGCAAATGGCAGTTTCAAGGGTCATTAAACTGCAGCATCATCGAATAGCATTTTTTCTCTCAGATATTTGCTGCACCATCATTTGATGACAAGATCCTGGAAGTTGTTGCGATATTTGACAGCATGCAAATGGCAGTTTCAAGGGTCATTAAACTGCAGCATCATCGAATAGCCCAGGTTGGTTTCTCTAATCAATCCTGACTATACTTCTTGGGCTGTGGAAAGTTAAGGGAAGCTATTCCAAATGATTCCTACCCTGGATATTCATCTATAAAGTATTGACTTTTTTGTTGTGTCATTTGTTACTATGTCATCAACAGTGGCAAAGCATAACATTTTATTCCACAGAATGGACTAAAACTCAAGCCTGAATGCAGATTGAGTCTCAATTTCTCAGGATGATTTGTACTCTAAAATAACTTGTTTGTTTTATTTCAGTGCCGTACAGTAAAAATCACCATATTCGGTGATGAGGGAGTCCCAGTGCAGGTGGATGGTGAAGCATGGGTTCAGCCTCCAGGGATTATCAAAATTGTGCACAAAAACAGAGCTCAGATGCTAACCAGGGACAGAGTATGTAACAAAACACATTCTTCCAGAAATGTATCAAGTCGTTTTATAAAAATCTTTAATTGTTATGAAAAGTAGAAAACAAGGAAAAAGATTTAAATTATCTCTTAAATCTGACAGTTAGGTCATTGTGGTTTTAAAATATGAACAAATATTTAGTTAGATTTTTTGATTAATAGGCTTTATTTTTTAGAGCAGTTTTAAGTTTACAGAAAAATCGAGCAGAAAGTACAGAGAATTCTAATTATATTCCCACATACATCCTCTTCCTCCCCCAATGCACACATAAATTCTCCAATTATTAACATTGTGCATTAGTGTGGCACGTTTGTTATAATTGGTGTGCCAATATTGATACATTATTATTACTAAAGTCCATAGTTTACATTATTCTTTGTGTTGTCCATCTGTGGGTTTGGACCAATGTAGAATCACTCGTATCCACCATTACCAGATCATACAGATAGAGTCACTGCTCTAAAATTTCCCTGTGTTCCACCTATTCATCCT
>NW_007726587.1:209229-215989 GCF_000696425.1 Galeopterus variegatus | reverse complement strand
GGGATCGCAACCCTCGGTGTTGCTCCCGCCCCTCACTCAGCCAGTGAGCAGCCGGTCTGTATGCGGGATCCGAACCCTCGGCGGGAGCGCCACCACGCTTCCCAAGCGGCGCACTATAGCAGTGCGCCACCGGGCCGGCCCCAAAATAAGTTTTTTTTTTTCCTTTTTGTCTTTTTTCGTGCCCGGCAACGGATCGCAACTCTCAGTGTCGCGCCCGTACCGGACCGGGACCAGCCACGGGATCGCAACCCTCGGTGTTGCTCCCGCCCCTCACTCAGCCAGTGAGCAGCCGGTCTGTATGTGGGATCCGAACCCTCGGCGGGAGCGCCACCACGCTTCCCAAGCGGCGCACTATAGCAGTGCGCCACCGGGCCGGCCCCAAAATAAGTTTTTTTTTTTCCTTTTTGTCTTTTTTCGTGCCCGGCAACGGATCGCAACTCTCAGTGTCGCGCCCGTACCGGACCGGGACCAGCCACGGGATCGCAACCCTCGGTGTTGCTCCCGCCCCTCACTCAGCCAGTGAGCAGCCGGTCTGTATGTGGGATCCGAACCCTCGGCGGGAGCGCCACCACGCTTCCCAAGCGGCGCACTATAGCAGTGCGCCACCGGGCCGGCCCAAAAATAAGTATTTTTAATTAAGGAACTGGCTGGTTAGCTCAGTTGCTTAAAGCACAGCCTTGTAACACCAAGGTCAAGGGTCTAGTTCCCCATACTGGCCAGCCTAAAAAAAAAAAATTAACAAATAGGACTGCCAATATTCACCCTATCTAGTATATATAAAACAGTAAATATTGAATAATAAATTGAAGAAATAGTAAAGACTGAATCATAAAATTTTTTTTGACTTTTCAGTGATATATTCATCATCACTGGTTCCATTACTTTTTGTTTGTTGCAGTATCGTGCAAAACTTTGAAATGTCTTCTTTTATTGTGATTTATTTAATGAGGGATTAGACTAGAGAAAAAGCAATCATAGTTTCAAAGACATTCATATAATATCAAAATACACATTTATGTGGGCCTCAGAGCTCTAAACTAACAATGCATTGCAATATTGATTTTAAATAGGCCTTTGAAAGCACTCTGAAATCTTGGGAAGATAAACAGAAGTGTGATTCTGGCAAACCAGTTCTTCGAACCCATTTGTACATCCATCATGCCATTGACTTGGCAACGGAAGAAGTGTCGCAGATGCAGCTCTGTTCCCAGGCTGCAGAGGAGCTCATTACCAGGTATGGCGGTTCTGCCGGCTTGTCCGACCATGACGACTCTTGTCTTAGCCAATTTTGTTTTTTTAATTTTAATACATTGTTTCAGTGGTTTGTGGTATCAAAAAGACATGTGTTTACTCTTCGTCTGCTGTCTCATTTGTGCCTCAATAATTGTGCTGCCCTGGATCAGATCCTCTCCAACAGACCTATACACACAGTGTTCTCTGCAATCCATATCTTAGATTTCCTGAAACACGTGCCTCACTTACCCTACCACACAGTCCTCTTTCCATTATTGTTTATCTACCCATTTATTTATGATCTTTATGCTATACTACTCACTTACAGGTTGCCTTATAATTATTAATTAAATGTTTATGGAATCTAGATGTTCAAGGAGAGTTGAGGGCAGCAAAGATTTTGAAACCACTCACAAATTAATTTTTGTAGACAGAAAGGGAGGAAATAAAAAACAAGTTCTGTAGTAACTATGACCAGGAGCAAATTTCGGAGGGGAGGAGTAACCATGGACAAGTTTGTTAACTCCTCTTCACCTAAATCTTATCTACCAAATGCGGGTTATAAGAGCTACTTTACCAGAATGCGCGAGAAGTAACTGAGACTCTAGAGGTACAGCACTCTAAGCACATCATGTCTGGCATATTTAGTGCACGTGCATGGCAGCCGTCATATGCTTCCCACACCTTCACCTGGTCACTGATGAAAATAGTGAAAAAGGAAAGAAGGAAAGCAAAGCTCAGTGGTGGTAGAGGCAGCTTGTTTCCACCCCCTCCCTTCTATTTGCCGTCTGCTCCCCTTCTCTCATTCCTTGCTCTCTTTAAATATTTATTAGATACCTAGAATGTACAAGATGTTAGAGATACAAGAGAAAAGATATACACTCCTTACTGCTGAAAACCAACATTCAGAATTACAATAAAGTATGATAACTGCAAGATACTGTGTAGCTTAGAAGAAAGGTAAGAGAAAATGAATATTTACTCAGCTAAATCCATGTAACTGCATTACTGTACATCTCAGCTTCTTATCCACAGGGATGTTAGCTTCTTATCCACAAGGTGAATGCTGTTTTATATACCACAAACAACTGCTGTGGTCTCCAATTTACAGTGTTTTCTTGAAAACAAAATATACTCCCTGGAAACCAAAATATACTTCCTGTGTTATCCTCCTGTGCACCAACCAGATAACCTTATCAAAAAAAGGGAAGGGAAGGTTGACCAGATGTGCTTTTGGTCAACCTAGTTTGGTTCCCAGTCTGTTTTTTAAATTATACAAAAGATGAAAATCAGGGTGACTTGTGTATTTTCAGAATGTATTTATTCAATATTGAATAAATATTTTTGAGCCTCTTCTGTACCAGGAATACCAAGATGAGTATACCACGGTCCTTAATTTGCTCACAGATTAGTAGGAGGGAAAAGTGTGGCCAAAGCACTGTCACAGGGCATATAGCAGATGCTGCAGGCACACAGAGAAGGCCAGAGGCAGTGAAGGAGGGCTGCCTGAAGAAGTGACCTTTTAGCCACATCTTGAGGCATGTAAGAGAAGAAGCAATCTAAGCACAGAAACCAGCATGGGCAGAGTGTGAGTGCATGCTACTTTTGGAAAATGTTAGAGAGTTTGGGGTGACTGAAATGTTGGCATGATATATGCTAGAGTGTGGGAAATGCAGATGGAGAGGTAAGGAGGGACCAGATCTTTATCAGATGGTTCTGGAAGTAGTGTGGAGGATTTTTTATAAGGACAGCAAAGCTGGGGCAGGGTGAACACTTAGGGCACTGTCAAAATGGTCCTAATGAGAAATGATGGATTAAAGCAGTTGAGATGGAAATGAGAAGAGTTTAGGATCTGAAATTGGTATATGAGCGTGAGTTAGGAGACAGGATGACTTTAAAATTTCTAGTGAATGGCCAGATGGATTGTGGTACCTCTGATGAACCATAAGATTGAGGAAGAGGAGCAGATTGGAGAGGGAAAATGATGGATTCTATGTTGGACTTAGTATTTAAATAACATTAGAAATTTACGAGCAGATTAAGTAGGCAGTTGGAAATGTTGGTCTGAAGTTGATTTACCTCTTTCCCTTTATTTGAAAATTGGAATAACATTTGCCCATCTCTATTCTTCTGATAAACAGCCCATTCTTCATGGTTTCTCAAGGTGTTTGGTAATGCCAAGGTAACATCTGCAAGTTCCTTTGTGCCTTGGACATCAGTGATATGATTCTTAAGAATTAAACTCTTTTCGTCTACTCTTGATTCAACTATGTAGGGCTTCTGTCCCTTTTCTTGTTCCATCCTTTCCAGATTGAAGATCATTCTCCATGCAGAGGCCAGAAGCAAAAACTGTTTAAATAGTCTTGCCTTCTTGCTCGTCTGCAAACTTTACATCATCTTCTAGCAATCAGAGGAACTTTTCCTCCTTTCTCTTCTTTGGCCTTAGTGCCTTCCCGGATTTAGTCTTTCCAGGACTATTCTTAGAGGTTTAGATAACAGAGGAGTGGCACAACAGGTTTTGGAGTTGGATAGACAGATTTAAATTCTGGCTCTACCACTTATTAGCTCTGCATACATGCTAAATCTCTCTGAGCCTCTATGTCTTCCTCTATAAAGTGAAGAAAATTAATCATAGCTGCCTTTTAAGGTTGTGAATATTAAATTAGATAATACTTATAAAGCACTTAGCATATAAGTGATAAATATGGTAATGATCTTCCATTAATCTGTTGTATTTGAAGTTTCAATGAATAAAAGATAAGCATTTCCTCCCTATGCTTGTGACCCCCCCTCATTTTCCAGTGATAAGTGCAAAATGACATATTACTATATTTTGTCCTTTCAAATAGCACTTCAGTATGTTTATCTCTGATTCTAACCCTAACTTTTTATATAAGGATTTTTGATTTATATTCGTTGTTGCAGTGGGGTTTGAATTTGTATACCTAAACCTACCCTGTGCCATTCATAACTGAGCAGCCAAAAAAATTTTTTTTCTTACTGATTTTTATATATTTTTTACTTGTTTGATCCTGCCGCCTCTGCACTTTCAAAAGAAAAATCAGCAATGCTTAATAAAGTTTTTTCGTTCATTTGTTTCAATTTTGCTTTCAGGATTTGTGATGCAGCCACAATTCACTGTCTTTTGGAGCAAGAACTGGCCCATGCTGTGAATGCATGCTCTCACGCACTGAATAAAGCCAACCCAAGATGCCCGGAGGTGAGGATCTAATGGTAAATTCTCATTCCACAGATTCTTTTGGTGTTGCACATATATTTTAATACTGTAAGATATGCCACACCCTGTGAAATAAAGTTATATTGTCTATATGAGTCTCTACCAGAAGTTTATAGTAAATAGGGGGCCAAAGTTTTCTTCATTTTCCTTTTCCTGACATTTTCCTATTTCTGCCCTTAACTTCTCTCCACTTCTTTCTGTTTCACTTTTAATCTTGTCACCTTGCTATCTTCCTTCTACTCTTTCCCATTTTAACTGCTACCATCCTTCCTTATACCTTCGTTTACCTTCTCTCCTACACCTTGATAAAGGGCAAACCTAGATACCATCAGGGCGCATTTTGTTAGAGATGTTCATTCATTTTTGAAGTTGTGCACTGAAGTTACTCTTACTTCATTTTGTTTTACTAAATTGGAAATTGATAATTCTGTAAAATTTTTTTAATGTAGAAGTTAATAACAGAATGGATAGAATATAACTCTCTTGAAACATGTTAAATGGAACAATGCAATAGTATAGAGAAGACAGATAGCATTATTTTATTCTCTTAGTTATTCAATTGAAGTTACACTTAAATTAATGTGTAAATAAGTGTTAGTCCTTAAGATTACAGCCTAGAAAACAATGTGGTTGGAACTACTGAGAGTGAAAGTCTATGACAGAACTGATTATAATCAGATTATGCCCCCTTTAAGACATAATTTTCTTTGATCTAACTTTTTTATGGGAATATGTATATGTTGGTGCCAGCATATACCTACTTATAGTCAGGAGATTTGATCCTGAGTGTATTCATTGTAGTCACTGAATTCTTTTGGTTTTGTGTTTAATTAGAAGAGATAATCATACTAACAAATGTTGAGTGTGAAATTTTGCAATTGTAATAGAATTTTGGTAGATTTTAAAAAAGTATTTGTGGTATGAATTTATTTACGAGAATGAAATTTAAAGTAACCAGATGCTCTTTGACTTACAATGGATTATGTCCCAATAAACCCATCATAAGTTGAAAATATCATACCCAAAATGCATTTAATACACCTAACCTATTGACCATCATAGTTTAGCCTCGCCTACCTTTATCTAACACAAAATCTATTTTATAATAAAGTGTTGAATATCTTATGTAACTTATTGAATACTTCACTGAAAGTGAATTTATGTAACTTATTGAATACTTCACTGAAAGTGAAAAACAGAATGGTTGTATGAGTACTCATAGTACAGTTTCTACTGAATGCATATGGCTTTTGCACCGTCCTAAAGTAGAAAAATCATAAGTTGAACCATCGTCAATCGGGACCGTCTGTATTTACTGATGATTGAATCCCAATTTAATGCAGAACTACGTGTCTTTGATATTCTTCTTTTCTAGAGTCTTACAAGAGACACCGCCACTGAAATAGCCATCAATGTGAAGGCACTATATAATGAAACGGAATCTTTGCTAGTTGGCAGGGTTCCTTTGGTAAGGAAAAGAAATGGTTGATAACATAAGAATGATGAAATAAATGTATGGGCCTTACCTTCATTAGGGAACATGCATTTGTCTGACCTCCATCCTTGGAGCTTCCTTTTTTCCTAGCTTTTGCCTTCAAGAAAATATATGGCTAAACTTCATAATTATGATTCAGGCCAACAGGAGTAGAGATTTCCTCTTATATATGCCATCGTGTTTTTATGCAGTCAGCTTGGAGAGTCTTGAGCTTTACAGAGTACAGTACACATTCCTTAGGTACTCATTATTGCACAAAAGTAGAGGAAGTCATTGGTTTTTTTCCTCTGAATTAACATTTGAAGTATGATTGGTGTGGTCCTCCAAATTTGCTTAAAAGAGGATACTTTCTAGACTCGGTGTTTCAAGAACTAGCCATATCCCTAGTTTATTAGCTCAGGTTGGTCCTGGAAACCACCATTAGGCCAAGTCCAATCTGACCACAATCCATGGACCTCAAGCATAAATTCTGGAAGCCTGTGGATGTCCTGTTTGGTTAGCCCCAGAGTCAGCCAGCCTTTACAGCACCTCGCCATTGTCAAATGTTCTAGCATATTGGGTCTTGTCGCCACCTAGTGTTTGATTGTGGGCTATTCACACATGCTGTTTACTGTGTAGAAGCCCTGATGGGTTAGCTGTCTTTTTCTTCTTTGTAATTTTGATTAATTGATAAGTGGAGATCTTAAAATATTTCTTTTTTTTTTTTTCCGTTTTGTCTTTTTTTTACTGACCTGTAACGGGATCGCAACCCTTGGTGTCGCGCCCGTACCGGGGACCGGCAACGGGATTGCAAC
>NW_007726587.1:207412-208269 GCF_000696425.1 Galeopterus variegatus | reverse complement strand
GCAACCCTCGGTGTTGCGCCCGCACCTCGCTCAGCCAGTGAGCGGGAACCGGTCTCCACATGGGATCTGAACCCTCAGCAGGAGCGCCGCCGCGCTCCCAAGCGGTGCACTCTCCAGTGCGCCACCGGGCCGGCCCTTAAAATATTTCTTTTGACAGTAATTTTTTCTCTTCCTTGGGCAAATATTCACCTAAATAAAAGTGATATTAAGAGTCACAGTACCTGGCACAGTGGGTGTATGTAAGGTGCATCATATAGCCTAGCTAAGTGCCTGTGCTTCGAATCTCTGTTTGATTGGGGTCCAGAATAATGCCGCCCTTGGAGTATCCTTTTCTCTGAGAGAACAAGCTCAGGGGCTGCGTGAAAGACATTTCTCTCACCCACCTCCAGAGGAAACAAACAACTTCCTTGAGGCAAGAGGTGGCTGCCTCTACTGTGGCCATGAAGAGAAACTTTTAGGAAGAAACATTGCTTGTCTCTTTTGATAAAACCAACAGTGACATCATCTTGGCTTTTTTTTTTTTGGCACTACGATTGTTAACCGGAATCTTCTGCAGTTCTTCTAAAATAAGTCCTATAGGAAATCCAGTGAGCTGTAGGTAGGAGATGTGATCCTGAGTGTATTCACTGTAGACAGTGCATCCTTTTGGTTCTGGGATATGATAATTAGAAGAGATAATCATCCTAACAAACATGAGTGTGAAAGTTTACAATTATAATTGAGTTTAATTTTTGTCTTGAGGACATGTATTTTTTGTATTATTTGAAATACATTTAAGATAATTTCTGGCAAGGAGTAGAAGCATAACTTATTCAGTACTTTTTTTCTCTACACGTAAAGTACCCACTGAGTGCTCC
>NW_007726587.1:205707-207337 GCF_000696425.1 Galeopterus variegatus | reverse complement strand
TAATTTTTAAGAGTATTGATTATCTGGAAAAGACCTTGGAAATAATCTAGTCACATTGTACTATTTCTGCAGGAGGAAACTAAGCCTCCTGAAATCAGTTAAATCAGTTAATCTTCTGTTGGTTGCATAGTTAGCTAGTGAAAAGGCTAGGACTAAATTTCAGTCAACTGCCTTCCAGTTCTGTGCATAGCAGTGTTTATTTCACCTTTATTCATTTATTGAATGCATTTTAATAACTGCTTTGAATGGGTTAATGTGAATAACAGGTAACCAGTTAAATTCTCTTTAAAGTATCCAAACCCTCTTCCAGATTACAAGCCATTTAGCTTTTTGCTTTGCCCTGATTTTTACAACAGCTTTTCATAATAAATTTTTTCTGAGATTCATGGTTTTTTTTCCTTAAACTTATTTTTTTAATTCTCCAGGAGATTTTTGTGGAGTTCTTTTGATATGACAAGNATCCAAACCCTCTTCCAGATTACAAGCCATTTAGCTTTTTGCTTTGCCCTGATTTTTACAATAGCTTTTCATAATAAATTTTTTCTGAGATTCATGGTTTTTTTCCCTTAAACTTATTTTTTTAATTCTCCAGGAGATTTTTGTGGAGTTCTTTTGATATGACAAGTTTTTGACTGATTAAAAAAATATTATTTCTTCATGTAGTGACCTATGTAAATCAGAAGGATTTGGGGCACAAATAAGTAGAATAATAAGACTACTCACTAATACAACAAGCAGAATGGATAGGTAGATGCTTGCAAGGAAGGAAGGAAGGGCTTTACATGGAAAAAAACACCAAAAGCAAAACTTTTTCTGTGAAATTGTTAAAGTCACACTAGCGATTTATATCATCTTTGGGAAGTAAGGATTAGATGAAATCTATACAGATTTTTAAAGATGAGTCAATACAAAATAATTTGTTCTCGTAAAAATATTTCTTTGTTTAAAAAGAACTACCCTAATAAAAGGTGAGGATGTTCACTCTCATAATAAAATCATTATTCTATTAGAGGTTAGTCACTGAGTCTTCTTTTGTCTTGTTTTTTAATCTGCTGGTAAATAGCAATTGGAATCCCCGCATGAAGAGCGCGTGTCCAATGCCTTACACTCTGTGGAGGTGGAGTTACAGAAATTAACAGAGATTCCTTGGCTTTATTACATCTTACATCCAAATGAGGATGAGGTATGTAAAACTCAGAATGTTTTTATAAATGAAGACCTTACAACAATAGGATTCAAACTCATCTTTGAAAAATAGATATTTAGGGGAAAATAAATTTTGAATACTATTTTCAAATGTATTGTTCTTGAACAAGTGAGAAAAGGCATTTATTTTAACAAAGGTATCTTCTAGGAATTGGTACATTTTCAGTAGTCTGTTAAATCAAGAACATTTTTTAAAGCAGTTATCACTGTTTAGTGTTTATAACCTATTTCTGTTCTCTCTGTTATCAGAGTGGGGTTTTCTTCTCTTTGTATCCTATTTCTTTTCTTGCTGTATTTAAACAGGAGCCTCCTATGGATTGCACCAAAAGAAACAGCAGAAGCACAGTATTTCGTATAGTGCCGAAATTTAAAAAGGAAAAAGTTCAGAAGCAGAAGACAAGTTCACATCCTGGTAGGTGGACGA
>NW_007726587.1:204133-205168 GCF_000696425.1 Galeopterus variegatus | reverse complement strand
ACCGTAAAGTGGTTAAAATGGTGGATTTTATGCTATGTGAATTCTACCATAAGCAGTCATAGTATACCTAAAATATGTCAAAGTATCAGTAAGAATCTGAGGTTATGAAGCTCACAAGAAAAAGAGGTGGTTGCTAATTTGCTGCTGCTTTGTTTGGTGGTTGTCAACCTGTCTGTTCAGATGGATCTTTATATTTCTTAATAGCAATTCAGGGCATCAGTGTGTATCTCGTTTTTCTTTTTCAAAGTTCAAAATCTAGGTCGCTTTGATAAATGGAACATAGAAACTTTTATTTACTTCTTTACCTTGCTAAATATATTTTCCATGTAAAGTTATATATTCTCTTGTTTTAAGGACACAATTTCAACCCCTCATTAATGAAAATCTGCTGTGATACTTGTATTCTCAATCAAAGATTAAACCCTCTCTTTGCTGCTCTTTTTCTAGTTCCCTTTCTATCTTTCCTTACAGATTAAATTTACTGCTGTACCAGTAAACTGCTGTACCAGTGTAAACGCACCTTCGAGTTCTATGTATGTGACAGTAGCTGCCTCTCATAATCAAATCATTTCATAAATTCTTCTGAGTTAGCAATCTCATTTTTTTAAAAGTGATATAAAACCTTATTTGTGATATTCATAGAGCAGCTTTTGAAGGGCATTTAAAAACCAAATACAGAAAATAAGTAGGCTTTTATTAAGCTCATCAATGTTGAATAAAATGTGTAAAGAGAATGATTATATATACTGCAAAATAACATAATTCAGCTAACTTTAGAGAGCAGTGCTGACAGTTTTTAAATGACATTAAATTGATTTAACAGGTAATTTTCAATAGCAATAGAATTAATAAAGGTAACACTTGAAGTCTGCAAGACCTGAAGCAGAATATTTTATGTAAAACTGAGTATCCCCTATCAGATTTTAAAGTTTATTTAGCATTCGTAGCTCATTTCCAACTATAACCATTTTCATGCATGGTCTTAAGGAAATCATCAGATTTATTTAGACCTTGCACCACTGATCCCAGTGACGC
>NW_007726587.1:201442-203364 GCF_000696425.1 Galeopterus variegatus | reverse complement strand
AGCTCATTTCCAACTATAACCATTTTCATGCATGGTCTTAAGGAAATCATCAGATTTATTTATCACCTTGCACCACTGATCCCAATGACGTGAAATAAAATTTTTATGCATATTGTGAAGTTTGGGTAGTTTTAATGAAGAAATTGGACTAAAGCTACAGGCATGGGTGCATGGCAGCGAATGTCTTTGCATAGTCAGATCCTTGTGTTGATCGGTAGTCTGTAACCTGCATGAGAAAAAATAGAACCATAGTTTTGTTGAAACAATGCCTTTACCTTTTCTTTGCTAGCACTGCCACTGCACTCTGTTTTGCATCTTCTTTGGCCAAACCTTTGCTTTGTAATGCATTGAGCATGTAGAAATTAAGGGGGTTTTGCTCTTAACTTTGGTAGTTCAGAAATGGGGCACAGAGGAAGTTGCTGCTTGGCTGGATCTGCTCAATTTGGGAGAGTACAAAGAAATCTTCATCGGTCATGACATCAGAGGGGCTGAACTTTTGCATCTGGAAAGGCGAGATCTTAAGGTATTTCCTTTGTGCTTTTCTTCTGCTCTTGAAATTTTTCTTGCAAAACAGAATCCTTTCTCCCGTGCCTCTTCTGTTATGTGCTTTAAGCTTGGCTTATGTTATGCTAATGTGCAGTAGTCTAGCATTCACTGTTCTGTGGTCTGAGTTTCTTGTATGCTTTCTAAACAAGAATCGCCAGTAATACTTCCCTGTCAAAATCATTCTCTATTATAGCTAAAGTTCAGCATGAACTTAGTAATTTTTCTTTGCATTCATTGGTTTGACCGTTCTTGTACTAATATTGCCCAACAGTCGTGTTTCCATCAGCTCATTTTATTGGATCATCATAGAAGGTAATAATTGTTGCTGAAAATGACTAAAAAACATCTAATATATGGTTAACAACTAAAAGTTAATTCAAAATAACAATAACAAAGCCTTTCTAATATATGGAATTAGATGAGAAACTCAGCAATGGCTAGAGTCCTATGAATTTGTTGTGTTTCTAAATTGACCTTTCATAGGTCACACCAACAATAAATTGAAATTTCTTTTCTATGATATATTGTTAAAATTATGTTCTCAAAAAAAAATGTATAATTTTCTTTAGTAAACAAAGTAAAAATTATGCCTAGCTTTTGCTAGAGAGCAGCTCATTGCCTATTTGTCATTTATGACAGAGAAGGAAAATCATGAATTCATGGTCTGCAGCAAATCTTTTATTCTTTGGGTGGAGACTAGACAGAAATAGCCAAAGTAGCCTATTCTGTAAAAGGGTTAGGAATAGGATTTTGTCTTGGTGTGTTTTCTGCCACACACTGCCATTTTAAAATTCTAATAAGTGATAACATTTGTTGGAGTGATTCCTCTCTTGTAGACCAAGTCCTAATCTACATGTATTGATATATTGATATATAACTATACAATGAATTGCTAACAAATTCATGGACTATTGCGCCTTCATCTACAAATATGTTAGCAAAGATCTTTGAACAGAAAATGAATAGTATAAAGTATAGATCATAAGCAGAGTCATAGAGAGTTTTAACACATCAAAAGATGACCACCACTTGAACCTAAACATTTTTAGCCAAAATAATAATAAAATAATAGATTAATGAATTACCGTAGTTGACAGTTTTAAATCTGGAAAAAGCAAAATATACAGTGTTAGAGTTCATAAAAGCGAAGGTTGACTTCAAAACTTGAAATGAGTGCACACACAAAAAATGTAGGGGATCATTATATCCAACATATGTACGTAGCTTCTGATATCCTTCCTTGGCAGGCAGCAATATTTATTGAGTAGCTACTGATTAATATATTATGCCTGTTTCTCTAGCTTGTATTTGCCTTCTAGAAGCTTTCATCTCATTTGCATGAATAAGCATACACTCAAGGAAAAGACTGTGTGTGT
>NW_007726587.1:186314-200417 GCF_000696425.1 Galeopterus variegatus | reverse complement strand
GGTCTGTATGTGGGATCTGAACCCTCGGGCGGGAGCGCCGCCGCGCTTCCCAAGCAGCGCATTTATCCAGTGCGCCACCAGGCCAGCCCAAGAATTTTTTTTTTTTTGAGACCAGCTGCACCGTGCTCAGCCAGTGAGTGCAGCGGCCATCCCTATATAGGATCTGAACCTGCGGGCGGGAGTGCTGCTGCGCTCCCAGTGCCGCACTCTCCCAAGTGCGCCATGGGCTCGGCCCAGTTAAGAATTATTTTAGTAAACTTTCCCTTTAGCTTTTCATGGGACTTTTTTGTTCTGTTATGTTTTTATTTTCAATGCAAATTATATTCTCTCCATTAAAAATTTTCTTTTAGAAATTTGTATTAACATTGTCCTTTTTAACTCCTTTGGTTTTAAAACAGGATTTAGGGGGATGGGAAAAGGAAAGTTTACAAAAAGAGACTTCTGTAGCCCAAAACCATGAAGCTAAAGAATGATCGATCTCTCCTCATTCTCTGCAGTTGTAGCTCTCAGAAGGAGCAGACCCTTCAGAATAAAGTCTCTCAATGTGGGTGAAGGATTACCTACTTCCTAGGTGCTCTCATCCATTGCCACTGCTTCAAATACTGCCTGGGAATATATCAGTAACTCCCAAGTTATCTCTCCAGTCCTACCTGATCTCAATCGTGAATTTCAGGATTGTGTGAAGTTTTAGGATACTTGGATATCATACAGGGATATCAGTCTTAACATGCCCCAACCAAGCTCTTGATCTCCTATTCCACACCCATTCTTCCCTTTCTCCAGTGCTCTGTGCTCTCAGTAAATCACGCCTCTGGCCCTCCAAGTACTCGAGGCAGAGAAATCCGAAGTCATACTTAGCATGTTCTTTATCGATCTCCGCATGACCCGTCAAGCCCATCACCAAGTCATGTTGAGTTTAATCTCCATTCATTTCTCTTTATCTTCTTTCCTCAACCCTACTCTGTGCTACTGTCCAGTATTGCTTGTGTAAGGTCAGTAGCTTCCTAATTGGTCTTTCAACTGCTACTTTGTCTTTGTCTTTCTAGTCCATTATCCAAATTGCAACCAGAGTGATATTTTAACATCATCAATCAGGTATATTGCTTTTCTGCTTAAAACCTTTTAGTGGCTTCCCATTTCTATGAGAATAAAGACTCACATCTTTATGGAGGCCTACAGGTTCTGCCTGTTTATTCAACCTCCTGTGGAGTTTCTGGCTCCTCACTGCCCCATCCACTCTGGCCTTATTTAGTTGCTTTAAAATACTAAATTTTTTTGGGCCGGGCCCGTGGTGCACTCGGGAGGGTGCGGCGCTGGGAGTGCAGCAGCGCTCCCGCCGCGGGTTCGGATCCTATATAAGGATGGCCGGTCTGGTGCAGGCCTGTCACAAAAAGGACAAAAAAATAAAATAAAATACTAAATTTTTTCTTACCTTAGGCATATACCCTCTTTTGCTATGCTCCTCCACCTGGTTAACTCCTGTTCAGAGTTTGGCTCAAGTGTTACTTTTCTGTCACTGAAACAGCTAGGTAGAAATGTGACAGTCTAAAGTTGAGACGAGGGCAGTATTCCTAATGTGCTTTAGCAGATGAAGAAGCAAACTGACTGCATTATTTTCCCCTCCAGAATACAGTAGGAGAAAGTGAGGGATACCAAAGAAAATGGTAAAGACATGGTGGGGGGTTATTGTTTGTTTATTTTTTGTTTTTTTCTTGGAAAGTTGTATGTGTGTGGCTGGAAAGATAACTGAGTATTTACAAAGCATACTTGGGCAAAATCAGGCCTATTCACCCAAAGAAAGAAAAATACTATAATAAAGAATATGATCAAAATAAATATATAATGATATATGATAAAAATATATGATATATGATAAAAATAATTAAGATGTAACAAATTTCACAGCATAATTTGATCACAGCCTAAACCCCAGAAGACATAAAAGTATTGAATTCAATCTGAAGTAAAGAAATATAGCTAAAAAGTTAGTGTAACTCTATGGAAAACATTCATCTCATTACATCAAAATATTATTTCTGAGTAGTCTACCTCTCCCAAAGAAAGTTTCATTCTTGAGAATAGAGTGTATGTATGACCTAAAATAAGATATTTAATATTTAAGTATATTTTATAATCAGATACCTATGTTACCACAAAGTGTAGAGAATATTTAAACATTCCACTCAAATAAAAAAATCTGAATGTGACTGTAAATGTATTTACATTCCAAATTTAGGTAATAGGTACTGGTATCTTCCTCTAGGATTTGGCCTTGCTTTTTAGCACATAGTTAGGAACTGTATGGTTGCCTTAGGACTAATTTTGGATGTCCTGGTGTTGTATGAGAAAAATTGGGGTGGGGGGGTCAGCTAAATATTATAAAAATGTTACCCTGAAATTATCTCAAGCTTGAAAATAGCACTGGCTTTGGGAAGAGTATTTCCAGAAGGATTTAAAATCGTCAGTAGCATTGTTGCTGTTGAACTGAAAGAGCTCGTAAAGTACAAGGGAAAGAGAGAGAGTGTGTAGACCTAAACCAGTTCAATGTATTCATTTTAAAGTTTAAAAATAAATAATGCTCTTAATTTAAAAAAAAACAGTGTGGATATTTTGAATCTTTATCTTCTTGGATGAATAATCTTGTGGTATCTTATAGCCCTGTTTTTTAGTCTGCTTTGGAAGTCATCTTTTAATCATTTTTAAATATCTCAAACTCTGTTATACAGTGTGGATATTTTGAATCTTTATCTTCTTGGATGAATAATCTTGTGGTATCTTATAGCCCCGTTTTTTAGTCTGCTTTGGAAGTCATCTTTTAATCATTTTTAAATATCTCAAACTCTGTTATGTGAAGAGGTTGTCTGCCTTCACATATTAGCAAACTGAGTATACCTATTGCGCTTAAAGAAATGGTAGAGTTTGGAGACCTTAACACTTTTATTTTTTCAGATAGTGAATATTATAGCTACCTTCAATGGGTTTCATACATTCCTGCAACAAGTATTTGCCAAGTACCTGCTAGACACACTGGGCAGTCATCCTCCATTTCTGAAAGTTAAATACTGAATTCTTTAATTTTTTAAATTTTTTAAAAATGTTTTATTTCACTTTTTTATTCTACATGTTTATGGGGTACAGTTTGCTGTTTCAGTACATGCATATATTGTATGATGATCCAATCAGAATACTTTGCATATCTGTCACCTAAACATTTATCATTTCTTTGTGGTTATAACATTCAAGATCCTCTCTTCTGGCTATCTTGAAGCAGAATTCTTGGCACTTAGAGAAAGATATATATTTAAGAGACAGGAAGAATAATTGTGCAGGGAAAAAAGCCAATAGTCGTTTGAGGGAAAGCAACAACAAAAACAGATAATTATGTTTAAGTAATTCTTTACACAGATGCTTTAAAAAATATAAAGGATATTTAGTTAAATATCCACTCAAATCAAAGACTCCTAATGCAACTGCAAATGCATTTACATTCCAAATTTAGGTAGTGGGCACTGGTATCTTCCTCTAGGCCTCATTTTTAAATTTAATATTTTGCCTTAGGAATAATTGCGGATACACTGGTGTCATACATCATTTTTCTCAGAGATACCAAACGGGCCTGTCTCAAAAAAATGGAATAAAATAAAGGAGAAACTAAATTAGTTTTAACTCTTAGAGAACTGCCACTTTGTATAATATACAAGAATGTCACAGTTTGTGTAGAGCGATTTCTTACAGTTGGTAATTTTTCAGTGTTGGTTTATTTTTGTTTTATTAATTCATTTTTCTAGCTTTTACTTTCCAAACTATTGAATATAAACTAAAATGAATGAACTAAATGCTAATTATGTTACTTGCTGATTAAATATTTAATCCCTAGTTTTCTCATATGAATAAACTTCTTTGTCGTCTTTCTTTCGTTTTTTAAATTTCCTTCTACCTTTTTTTCTTTTTTTTTCTAGGACCTGGGGATACCGAAAGTGGGCCATATGAAGCGAATTCTCCAGGGAATTAAAGAGCTTGGACGGAGCACTCCCCAGTCTGAGGTGTAATCATATTGGTGCTATTCCTGGGAAGAGAAGTAATTGCTACATAATACAAAGTGCTTGGAAGCAGTTGGCTGTTCTTGTAGTTTTCGGCATAGACAAGTGAGCACCACTGAAACACCTCTATAGCTTGCTATTTGCTGTGGATGAAAATTTTGATTTGAGGTATTAGAAAATATTTTTGTGCCAAAAAATACATTTCACAAAGCCATTTTCTTATTGTACAAACCTGACATGTTCAAATATGGTCACAACAGTAAATAAGTAGGAGGAATCTGAGATGATTGCATTGTCTAAAAGGAGGGATTGCAAAATGTTACCTTTCCTTAAATTTGTTGTGTTGGAAAGTTCTTACTGTGTAATCACATAATAATATGTGGCTAAAATTTTCTAGGTTTCATTATTGGAGGCATTGGCTTCTTCCTTAAAATCCTTGGTTAGGAAAATGAGATAAAAATTAAGATGTATTTTGAATATTAGATTAGTATCACCTCAGGTTCCTAGCACTCAGTGGTCAAAGAATGTGGTTAAAATCCATCAAATACTATGAATGAATGCAAATCTTACTGCACAGTGTTCCTGCCTGAATTCCTTCTTTTTCTTGCATGTCACATCCAATATTTCAATACTTTAGTAGCTTTAATGTCAGTTTTAATGGAATTTAATTTATTGCTACTCAAGTACCTTTTTGTTGGCTAAAGGCACTGCACTTTTCTCTTTTTTTAATGTGGATTTTGCATAAATATTATATACCGAAGATTTTGTGAATATGTGTCTGTGCCATAATCAACAAATGATATACATCTTATGCAAGTCAATTTTATTTTAACCTATCATAAGCAAGTGTACACAGTAAGAAAATTTGGGGGGTATTTTCATAAAATTACATTCTCCATTGCTTAACAAAATTTCTTACAGCTTTCCAAACTAAAATGTCCACATTTTGTTCCCATTTTTTCATTTCAATTTAATAGTGATTTAATGTTCTGTTTGAATTTCTAATATAGTAGACTGTTGACATCCAGGAATTCTCCAAGGTCTCAACTGAGGTTTGTATACCAGTTGGTAACCACTAGCTACAGTGACTTCTGACAGGTTTCCAACAGAAGAGATTTAAGTTTTTCTTAAGGGCTTTACATTATATTTATTATTATCTCACTTAATTCTTATATCCTATCAGGTAGAAATTATTTTCCTTTTTCTAAACTGTATGTCAGTGTAGCTCATTAGAAGTCAACATTACAATTATCAAGTCTTTGAAAGCCAAAGGCATGCATATCAAAAAGTCACAAAAATATCCTTAAATAAGCTTTCGTTAGCCATTAGGTACAAAAAAATAACTATAATATTTTTAAATGTTCTATATGAGAGAAATAAACAGGGTAGTGATCCAGTGGTGACAATTTTCATGAAGTAGCCTGCCAGGTGCTCAGTAAATATACATATACACACATATATACATATACATATATACATTTACACACTTACATACATATAGTCTTGAGATATAATAGCATTGATATTTTCTTGAAAATTATTTGCCCAGCGTGTAAAGAAAAATATCAATAGGAGAGCATTTAAAATGAACTACTGTCAGACATATTAGATTATCTCAAAAGAATTAAATTATTTGATCCTTTATTCTTATTTATAACTTGGGTATTTAACTACTAGTAAAATCATAAAATTTGGATATCTTAAAAATAAAAGAAATTTGGTTCCTGACCAAGTAGGTTTGACTACAAATTTTATCTAAGATGTGGATAAGTGGAAAATTTCCAAAGAAAATTATATCAAGTCGTTTAAAAGAGTAATAAGCTACTCACTTAATAATTTTAATTTTATCCACACTTACGAAGTTAAAGATTTTCATTCCAGACTCTTTTATAGTCCCCCAAATACCTCTTTGCCAATAAAAAAAATTCTTAAGGCATAAATGTTACATGTTTTGAATTTAAGAGTACAGTATAATGTAAATTATTGGATTTTTTTTTGTTTGATTATCTTTTCACTCTTAGGTAACATCTTTTATATATGCTTTAAAATCCTAGTTAATGGAATCCTTAATTGGCTAGAATTTTCCTGCAGATGGCTTTTGGATGAGCGAAATCCTTTAAAATGACAATTTGGACATATTCTTTTGTTAAAAGAGAGCAGTTTTTCCTGTAACCTTTGTCTGCCTGTGGCTGTGCAGGTGACTTCACTAACACCTGTCTGCCAGGATGGAGCCCTCAGAGCTTCTGTAAGCCCCTGTCAGTGTCACAGAGAAACCACCTTCTTACAGTAGATGGGAGTGACAAAAAAAAAGAGAGAGAGAGAGAGAGAGATTGAGAGAGAACTTCTCCGTGGGAAAGGATCCCAGCTCTGGGAAGTGCAGGAGAGGCTTCTGTGCTTGGATCCACGCCTAAGCAGAAGTGAGAAGCTCACACTGGCCCCTGACTGCCTGCTGCAGTTGTCCCCTCTTCTCCTGGCAGGCTCTCCCACACCTAGATGAAGGTGGGCAGGGGTCACAGCCAAAATCTATGTTCTTTCAGTTTCATTTTCCTGATGAAGAACTTGCTTTTTTTTTAAAAAAAGGGACAGGGTCAGGCCTAAGTAAAACTCTGGAGTACTCAATATTCCTCTTTGGTGTCCTTCCACCTCCCTTTCTGAGTTTCTTTCCCACAGTGATGGTTGCTTGGTTTCACGCTGCCATCTACTCTCCTTTTCCCATCAAGTGCCGCACTGCAAGATGACCCCTTTCACCTCTCCCTACCTTAAGCGTACATTGTGCATCATTTAGCTAAGTGTTAGGAAGTAACCAATTTAAAAAACTAATTTTACAGTTTGCTAGATAAGCTAAATGAATTGATGGATTAGATAACTTGGGGACTGTGATATATAGTATTCTGGCTGAGAAGAGGTGACCCTGAATGAATGGATCTATGCTATCTGATATTTTAGCCACTAGCCATATGTGGCCATTTAAATTTAAATTTAATTTAGTTAGAAATTCTGTTTCTCACTTGCACTAGCCACATTTCAAGTGCTCAGTAACTGTAGTGGACAGTACAGATGTAGAACATTTCCATTATTGCAAAAATTCTGTTGGACAGCACTGGTCTATATTGGTACTCAAAATGTGGTCTGTGGGCCAGCAGCATCAGTACGACCTGGGAGCTTACAGAAATACAGAATCTCAGGTGTGCTCCAGACCTACTGAATCGAAATCTTCCTTTTAACAAGATTACTCAGGTGATTAGCCCTGGCCTAGATCCATTTTATCCCTCCTAGATATTAGTGATCTGAGATCTGAGGTCTTCAGAATATCCTCAGAATCTCTAGTTCTCCAGCCTACCGTTTCTTCTTCATTCTATGGCTAATCCAGAAAAAAGCTGAAATTCATTCCTCACCCTCGCTGAGTTTTCTTCTCAATCTTGATTCTTAATTCTGGTTCTCAATGAATCCTACCTACCCAATGACTGTATTTTGATAGCTAATGTGGAACACGGGATTAGCCAACCAACACAGCTGGCCTCGCTCCAGCCCCCACTCCATGTCTGAGTCAGTAACAATCCACATTTTCTCAGTTTGTTGCTCATGGGACATGTTCATTTGTTCACAGCTTAAGTCACAGGGAACATTTCAGAAGACTGTATACTGAGTTAAAGACCAGGTCAGTCTCCTACAACCTGTACATTTTCATTTTCTCGTATCAGTAGATTATCGTGTTGACATAGTTCATGATTGAGGATACATAGCAGCACTCTCACATTGAATGAAGCATGAGGCATGTAAAAAGAAAAAAAAAAAGGAAAGAACCAAAATGGTTACAAGTAAAGTAAATGTGTCATGTGTCATTTAAGCCCTCAAAAAATGTATGTCTTGCTAGATTTAGATCTGTTTTTCTTATGCTCATTTATCTTGATTTTCACATCGTTAATAATTCCTTAAAATAGGGCCTGAAAAATAATGCATCATATTCTTGACCCCAAAAATACAAATTATTTAATTCCATAGTAAGATCTTTCCCAATGTCTTATTGTCAGGAATCCTTCACTTAATAATTTTTACATATTGATACAGTTTACCAAAATGTAGTTGCCTTGAGATTCTTTAGCTTATTTTTATGAATAAAGAGAGCAGCACTATTCAAGCCTTCATGGAAGTCATTTTTAACAGGAATTGAGGAAGAAAATATTCATTTAAAGCTATGACTTAGAAAATTGTAGAGTTACCTCTATACTTCTAAAGTAAATCATTTTTATCCCCAACTGGGCTGACAACATAGTGGATTTACATGTTCTACAGATGTGAATTCTTTAAGGATATAGCTTTTAATTAAGCTCTAAAAACAATACATCTCTCAATCTTGATGTCTAGGATCTCTCCTGTCCCGCATCTCCAACCCCCACCCCAATGAACTCATCCTACATTTTTCAGATGCAGGTTGGACAAGATAATGGGTTTAGGGTTTGATAATACAAGTGGTAGTTTTAAAACACCAAATTATTTAAATCAGCTGAAGTGAAGAATGAGAAGTGAGAATTTCTCAAATAGTAACTGTTGACAAATGGACTAGCCTCTGGGAGTGGTTCCTACAGTGCTTGGTGGCCCCACTTCTCCCTCCCCTGTCATCACCCCATCCCAGTGCAGTGGTGCCTGGGACTTGTCTCTGCTGTGGCATCCCCAGTGGACTTGTGTGTAGTAGTCTCTGTGTCAGATCAGCAATAGGATGCCTTTGCAATAGGATGCCTTCCGAAAGAAACCACCAAAACTTTCAAAAGGTGATTATTGGCTTTTATAATATGCAAAGCATTAATTTTTCTCACCTTTATTATGCTTTTCTGTTTATTATTTTTATCCAAGTTTTGTTTAGAGACATTTATGTTAGAAGAAAAAACTATATAGGTTTATCATTATAGAAAACAGAGAGATGATAGACAGCTGGACTGTACCTATTCGTATAATTCTTTCTGTTATTTTCAGGAAAAGAAGCTTAACAGAGTAACTGAGACTGGGTTAAACTCAGCAACAATGTTTAAGAGAAACCCCATATTACGTGACATAGGTGAACAGGTTATTCCCCTTTATGTAACTAAGATATTCTATTTACATTATTTATATACTCTCTTAATTTTTTATGCACTTCCAAGTTTTAGTTGGGAAAACAAAAACCAAACCACTACTTTAAAATTATAAAAACTCCACATAAAATATTTCATTTTAGCTACAAGTTATTCATTGAATAGGAATTTATAAATACTTTGGGTATTTCATAGGAACTGCATTTCAAGAGTAAATTAACTAAATCTAAGGGAACATAGGGTTATTGTAAAAATGCACTAAAATAAAGGAGTTTCATACACAGTAGATAATACCATTAAAGTAAGATAATGCAGTTAGGTATACAAGCTAAAAAGGAAAAAGGATATATTTTGTGATCCGTAATGTTTGATTGCACTATTGGTTCTCACAGCTTAGCCATATCTATTTCTATATTCTAAGTATTAAGCTGATATGTAGCTAAAGATTTCTTACAGTTCTGGTAACTGGTGACTAGTACTGTGAAGGTTTCGGTATTGTAACATTCCCAGTTTTGTGAGTTGTATATTGTATATTGAAGATAACTAGTAAATTGGAGTAATATATTTATCTAGAGCTGGGAAAGTAATTATTTTCAAATCTTCAATAAGTTGTATTAAATTTTTTTCTTCCTCTTAAGTGAGGTAGAAGTCTTGCTTTTATGTTAAAATGCCTATTTATACAACAGGTTTCTCCTTTTACTGGTGTTATTAATTTTCATATTAAAAATTTTTTTATCGTTTTATACCAAAATAATTATCATGCTGGTTATTCAAACTGCCAAGATGTATTTTAGTTTGCAGGACTTTTGACAGATAAAATATTTAATAACAAACAAATATAAAAGCTCTGTATATTTTGTGGCTTTAGGGGTAAGAATTTTATCTTTGAATTTCTCTATGTAAGGCATTGCTGATATCAGCAAA
Organism: Galeopterus variegatus; assembly: GCF_000696425.1. Lineage (NCBI taxonomy): Eukaryota > Metazoa > Chordata > Mammalia > Dermoptera > Cynocephalidae > Galeopterus > Galeopterus variegatus. The sequence goes on along the minus strand of NW_007726587.1, from coordinate 190,384 downwards.
GTCAAAAACATAGTATTACTTGTAATCAGGAGAAGATTTTCACAAGTTGTATAAATCAGTACATTTATTTATTATGTTGTGAAATTTAATCTTTATATAAAATGCATATTCTAGTTCTTTTCCTTTTTACTGCTCTTGCTTAGAGTGTAATAGCTCTGTTAATGATTTACTTATGTACTTGAAGCACTCATTTCTGTCAAACAGATGCCCAGTTGTTTTTCTTTGTAAAAAATGGTATTGTTTACCACTATAGGTAACTGAATTGCAATAGGGACTTTGTTAAAAAATAATTTCATTAAATAATTAAAATATTTAAAATAATTTCATTATTTAAAATAAATACCAAAAAAGGCATAAAGCCAAAATGAAATCACCAATATTAAGAATTTAATGTAGCCAAGGGATTCACTGTGCTATATTTTGCCAGTATATATTTTATCTTCAAGTCATAACTTTTTTTCTGTGGTAAATTTTCAATTTTTGTTGTAAGAGTGATCACAGTGATTGTACTACAAATATGACATTCAGATGAACATTAAGAATCTTGAACCCCCCAAAATATTACATACCTCTAGTGGCCAGCTCTTGGCTCCAGGATGCATATTTTTAACATATGTTTGCATTTGACTCTGGGCTAATTACAGATAGTAACCAAGGTGGAAAATGGTTTGTTTCTGTCAAGTAAGTCGATGAGAGTATAATTAAGTTTTGAATTATTTCCGTTTAGACATTTTCAATCCAACTGCTCAAAGAATTAAAAACTTAAAACATAATGGCACAATGTATCACACTGAATAAAGTCACATGTTATCAGCGAAGAAAAAAAAAACTCTGACTTAATGTGAAGCAGTGTGGTATAGCAAAGAAATCACTTTAACAAGCCCTAAATTCAACTGTTTTATTCTATTTTACAGTGTAAGCCGTAGGTGACTTATAAGCTATATAAAAACTCATAGTAGGAAATTGAAAATTAATTTACTATAATTTTAAAGACATAGAGTTTTATATTAGTTTTACTGTTACACAAGCAGTTATTGAAGGCAGGAAGAAAGAAAACATGCAAAAAACATGTAAATTACAGAAGAAAGGAGCTTTAGTTGGTAATTTTGCAAAGATTTGGGAACAAATAGTTTGAACATAGATGCCTTTCACCTTGTTTTATTGAGTTGCAAACTACATGTGAGATGTATGGTATGGTGGGCACACCACCACAAAACAAAACATGTCACATGGCTGAAGTCTGAGACTGTTTCTAGATCTTACCAAAATAACTAGTGAATTCAGGGAGCCCATTCTACTGTTGAAATTTAGGAGTCAGTTAAGGAGGTAGATTGGATGACCTAATTATTCAAGACATTTGATATAGTCCATACAAGTGTTTATTATATGAGGCAAATGTCTGTGTTCTCTCAACTGAGTGATTGATGTAGGGAGAACTAGATAGTAGGGCTTCGCTGATGTAGGGAGAACTAGATAGAAGAACACTAGTAAATGTGGATCAGACCATACCAGGCAGACCAAAGAGATTTTCATGAACTTGCTAAGCTTTGAAATTTGACAGCAATGATGGATTTTTCTTTCACTTGAAATAACAAAAAATTAGTAAAATGTACAGTATTATAAAGAGCTGAATTCTGTAATTATGGAGATGAAAATATGGCTTAGGTTTATTGGGTTCTGTAACTGACTTTGGCACTAGCTCATTATATCTTTTCTACAAGCTGTATGTTTTGGTTCCTTGGTTTCCCCAACTAAAAATGGCACACAGAATTATCAATTGTAAGTAGCTGGTAATTTTTCTTTTATGAAAGGAACTATGTAAGTGTGAATCATTGACCATTTCTTTACCATTGTCATTTTAGATACAAAGAAAGGCTTCCCAGACTATAGTATGAAAATTAAAATTCTAAATTAATATCCCTTGATGTTCAGTTTAAAAATGAGAGTGAAGTTAAATTATTAACATTTGTACTGGAGTAGGTTATGGATATTTTCATCTGTATACCACAGGTTTATATTGTTCATTTTAGGATAGGCAAAAGCCTCACTTCTAAAATCTTCAAAAATTTTGAGTAGTTTCATTTTTTTTATACTCATCCCAAACAACCATATTATTTTGAATATATTTATTTCTTTTTTTAAATTTAGGCCTCACGTTTTTCTTAGATCAACTCCCTGAAGAGGAAAATATCTCTAAATCAGGGGTTAAAAAAATGAAGTGCAGGACTTAGAAAACTTGTTTTTCCCTGTGATGTCACATTCTCTACACAGTCAGTTATGAATGGTTTCTTTGCTGTTTGATTCAGAGCATGGACCATGTGTTCTGTGGCTGTGGAATGGTATTATCTCATGCAAAGTACCTTCAAAACTTCCTGTAAAGAAACTCAACTAGAGAGTGTCTTAATTATTACTATAATGGAAATCTGGGTATAATTAAGGGAAATAAGTTGTGAATTAGAATAACTTAGTTAAGGGCCGGCCTGGTGGCGCACTGGAGAGTGCGCCGCTTGGGAGCGCGGCGGCCCTCCCGCTGAGGGTTCGGATCCCATGTGGAGACCGGTTCCCGCTCACTGGCTGAGCACGGTGCGGGCGCAGCACCAAGGGTTGCAATCCCGTTGCTGGTCCCCGGTACGGGCGCGACACCGAGGGTTTTGATCCCGTTACCGGTCAGTAAAAAAGACAAAAAGGAAAAAAAAAAAAGAATAACTTAGTTAAAATTCATTAAGTTAGTTATACATGAGGGTAAATGAGTGATGACTTTATTTTTACATGACATTTGATTTCAGCCACTATCCAATTCTTGACCAAAAGTTTTCTTTGCTAAATCTGGCATTTATTATAACAAAAATATGATAAATTGGAGCTTCTGTTGCATCACCCTTCTCAAAAAATGTTGGAATTATAAGAGGGTATAAGCTATGTAACGTAAGGGAAAAGACTGAATTGGAATTTGTCAGCTTGATGTTTTGATTTGTCTTAATGACACAACTTAATTTTCATGCTGACGGATCTCTAAATGCTTATTCCAGAATGATTTGGTACAGTGACTGGGAAATTATTTTTTCTGGGAATTTGTTTCCCACGATGACTTGATATACAGATGACCTTAGCATAGATGAAATTAATTGTAATTTTAATTAGAACCTGCCCTGTTTTTACAGATTTCAATTGTGCAGCAGTTTTGTAATATACATAATGAGGAGGTGAAAGAATTGCAAACTTGAAGAGTTCTTTTGTTTCCTCTCCTCCTTTTACTTGCAAAGCTTTCAGAAAGCTTTTGAAAGATGACACAGTTTTTGTGGCAACATTATGTAAATTTTGTTCTTCTGCCAAGAAGCTCATAAACTATGAAAAAAAACAAATGCTTAATCCCAATCTTGGTTTTTAAATATCGAATATTTTTCAGTATTTATGCAGTTGCATATTCCATTTTTGACCATTTCAAAAACTGAATTGGCATTTCATGTTCCGTTTCTAATCAGTTGCAGTAAAGTGATTAATTCCATTGCCTTGGTTCAGGCCTTTAGCAGTACGAACCATCATTTTTCTCTGCTGTGCGTTTGTCATAGTTTTTCAGCAACCGATTTTCCTACTTTCATTCTTCCCCACCAGGGTGGTCTTTCTAAAACACAAACTGGCTTTGTTATCTCCCTGCTAAAAATTCTTAAGTAGGCTCCCCTTTCTTTGCAGCACAGCAACCTAAATTCTTAGCAGGATGGATGAGAATCTCTATAATCTTGCCTCTTCCCACCTTTTTATTTTATTTATTTTGTTTTGTTTGTCTTTTTCGTGACCGGTAAGGGGATGGCAACTCGTGGTGTGGTGTCGCCCACACCGCGCTCAGCCAGTGAGCCCACCGGCCATTCCTATATAGGATCCGAACCCGCGGCGGGAGCGCCTCTGCGCTCCCAGCGCCGCACTCTCCCGAGTGAGCCACGGGGCTGGCCCTAGCATCATTTTCTTTCAGTCTCAAAATCTTTCCTTAGCTTTTATCATAGTTCAGGTCCATTTGTGAGTAATTCACTCAACTTTTGTCTTTCTGAAAGTATATTTCTTTGTCAGTTTTTTTT
>NW_007726587.1:166276-185377 GCF_000696425.1 Galeopterus variegatus | reverse complement strand
TCCCTGTCGTGGGTTTCGGCCTCACCGCGCTCAGCCAGTGAGCCCACCGGCCATTCCTATATATGATCCGAACCTGAGGCGGGAGCGCCTCTGCGCTCCCAGCGCCGCACTCTCCCGAGTGCGCCACGGGCTCGGCCCTTCCCACCTTTTTAGCATCCTCTCCCACCATCTCTCTAAGGACTTTTTGCAATCCAGGAATGTGGAACTACTCACAATTTAGTGCCTTGGCATAATCACTAGATCAGTTCATTCAAGATTCAGTTCAAATTTAACTTTCTGTGAAGCCCTACCTGACTTCCCCAGGCAGGTATTTCATCCATGCTTCATAGTATCTTGAAACTTTTTCTGTTAAAATAACATTACCTTTCAATTGTGCACACACACACACATGCGTACACACACACGCACCTGCCTCTCTCAATTTCTCCATCTTTGTAGTCTCATTGTCTAGTTAGCACATAGACTTTGATAAATGTTTCTGAATGAAGGTAATGTAAAACCCAAACCTCTTTATATTTTTATACTTTCACAAATAAAAACCCAGATGAGGTGAGTGTGCATTCGAGGGCATGGGTGCACTCTGGGCAAACCAGCAGAAGATAAACATCAGGGAAGAGCAGTTGCTTTGTGAAGGATAACCATTTGCTAGCTGTGCATCAGAAATATTTACCAAAGCTGAATCCTCGTTTCTAAAAATGAAGCTTACACAATTTTCACGTAACTGCCAAAGTTTTATTTGTAATTCATAAATATGCCCTAAAATTATCTTTCTCTTTCACAGACATTAAGTATATACAAGCTACATAAACACATACACTGATTTCCTACATGCAGTAATGAGACTTGAGAAAGAATAAAAAGTAATAGTGAAGGTGAAAGTTTTTTAAATAATATTCAGCCAGGTAGATATAGACCGAATTTGTGTGATTTCAGGTTATTTATAGTTAATGATTATTTTAATGTAATTGTAAAAAGGCTTGTTTGTGACTATTATCACCCCTTATAGAATACGAAGACTAAAAACTATGGCCTGTTTTTCTTTTGTGATTCTATAAAGCCTTTCTACCTGTCCCCAAATCATGATCAATGTTAACACAGAAAGCTCTTTAAAGTTAGTAATTTCTAAAATTAAATACTAGTTAAAATGTATGTAATTAAATGAAATGCCCTCTTCCTTCACTCACTTGATATTTTTTCTTCCTACTGTATACTTGGCACTTGATTAGATGCTGAGGATACAAGTGAAATAAGACACAGCTCCTATCTGGTAGAGTTCAAGTTTGTTTTCACAATTATTTTTCTACAGCCTGTTCAAGAAATGAGAGGAGATTTTTTTAAACCAAGTTTTTCTCACACTATTTCAGAGGAGTTTCCTTCTACCCCCCTCCACCCCAAAAAACTAACCAAATTCTGTGTCAAAAAGAAGTAATTCCATTTTTATGTCCACAATTTTTGTATTTTCATGTCAGCCACAATTTATTTTGACCATCTCTTGTCAAGTGCACGTTTCATCAATCCTATAGTATCCCATTTCCACAACCATAGGTGCTATGTGTGACCCACTGACTGATTTGCAGAACATGAGTTAAATTTAAAGTTCACTTTAAGGAGGCATGTATCACTATTAATGACACATACACCAAAATACATGAGAGGTATGCATTGTAAACCGACAGTAGAAGGGAAAAGTTATGTAGTAATGCTCTGACATACTTCAAAGGCTCCACTTAAAGTTGTGAGGTGATGTTTTCACCTCTGTTGTTTTTAATGGAGGAACAGGGAGTAATAAAATTTAACAGGTAGCATACTTATTTAAGCATATAGTAAATATGCTACTAGTATTTGTGTGCTACAAGGCACTGATAGATGAAACAAAGCAAAAATATTTGACTTATAAAAAATTAACTTATCTGAATAGTTATCAGTGGTTAAGCAATAGGGTTCCTTTATGAGAAAGAAAAAAACCATCTTTGTTGTCAGTAAGTATGGAGAAAACCTTATTGTGTGTATAATCACATTTTGATAGGCATATTTTAAAGTCAGTGTTTCCCATCAATATGAAGGATCAACCATTTCTATGTTCTCTAGCAAAAGAAAATCCATTTGATCCAACCTTACTCTTTCGACAAAGTCCACATAAGCAGGAGGCTCAGAAGTTTGGATGCTTTACCCTTCTATTCAGTACATTGATTTTACTTTTCAAGAAAGATAATCAGTAATTATTTGCCTCCTGTTTATCATCATGTTGAAAACATAACAGCATAGTTCCTTTTTTCCCTTACATTGCAAAAGTTAGTTTTAATTTATCCTTATCATATTATTTACAGTTCGGAATTTACTACATTTGGGTAGTCTTTTTTGAAACTAAGTACTTGTATCTGAAAGATGCAGATAATGTCTATCTATTTATTACACAGTGGGCTCTGTTTGTTGCAGAAAAGAGTGAAACTTTTTAACTGCTTAGCACACTTGCCAGTGAAATATACCTGACGGAGCAGAAGTTATAACTTTGGCTCTAATACTTTTAATAATGGTAAGACAAAGTGAGTTTTGTTTGTTTACATGCTGTTTACAATGGCATAATTTTTAAACTATATACAACAATTGAGATATTTATTGCATACTATTTTAAAGATGTTTATGTGTTTTCACCTTTGGAATATATTGTTACATTTCCTTGTACAGATAATTTGGGTGGCTTTGTTAATGTAACTAGTAATTTTTATGACTACTAAGTGACCAGTTTTCGGTGCCTTTTATTGTGGGATGCATGATTATGTATTTATTGTACGGAAGTCACTGGTGTGTGTATTTTTGTACTTTGTTGGGAGTAATGGTTGATCTAAATGTACATAATGATGAGAGATGTCTTTCCCAAAGGGCACTGCCTTGAAATTGTCCTTCTCAAATAAAAAGAATGCATTTGAAGAAGTTCTGAAGACTGTTCTTTCTGATGGGAAATCTTTTTTTTTAATTAAACTTTTTATTTTGAGGTAAGTGTAGATTCACATACAGTTGTAAGAAATAATACAGAGAGATCCTGTGTACCCTTACCCATTTCCCCCAAGTGGTAACATCTTGCAAACTTATAGTGCAGTGTCACAGCCAGGATGTTGACACTGATGTAGTCAAGGTGCTGAACTAGTCTATTGCCACAAGGACCCACAGAGATTCCTCATGTTGTCCTTTTATAGGTACCCCTACTTCCCTCCTACCCTCACCCCCTTCTTCACTCCAGGCAACCACTAATCTTTCTCCACTTCTATAATCGTATCATTTCAAGAATGTTATATGAGGGGTCGTCAAAAAGTTCATGGAAAGGTTTGTGTTATCTTTTAATTCTATTCATGGACTTCTGAAATACCCTTATATTAATGGAATCCTATAGCATGTTATATTTGACATTTTTTTCTTTTTCTTTTTTTTTTTTTTTTTTTTTTTTTTTTTTTTTTTTTTTTTTTTTTTTGTCTTTTGTCTTTTTCCGTGTCCGGCAACGGATCGCAACCCTCAGTGTTGCCCCCGTACCGGACCGGGGACCGGCAACGGGATCGCAACCCTCGGTGTTGCTCCCGCGCCTCGCTCAGCCAGTGAGCGGGAACCGGTCTGTACGTGGGATCCGAACCCTCGGGCGGGAGCGCTGCTGCGCTTCCCAAGCGGCACACTATCCAGTGCGCCACCGGGCCGGCCCTTGACATTTTTTTTTCACTCAGCATAATTCTCTGGAGATTCATCCAAATTGTTGTGTGTATCAATAGTTCATTTCTTCTTATTGCTGAGTATTCTGTAAAGTGGGGGAATTTTTTATTCAAATCTAATTGATTGTACATATCTGTGGGGTACAGCGATGTGAATATCAATATCTGTGTGTGTTATGTGATGCTCAAATCAGGATAATTAGCATATTCAACATTACGCAATGTAATCATCTTTTTGTGGCCCTTTACCAATTTCTTGCTAACTCCTCTTCCCTTCCCCTCCCCCACCTCTGGTGGCCTCAATTCTGTTCTCTTCTTTTGAAAGTTCAAAGAATTATTGTGATTGTTGTATCTTTCTTTTCTTATTTATTTGCTTATTTTTTTAGCTCCCCCTTATGAGTGAGGACATGCAGTATTTCTTTCTGTGCCTGGCTTATTTCACTTAGCAATTTTCTCTAAGTTCATCCATGTTGCTGTGATTGGCAGAATTTCATTCTTTTTACGGTGGAATAGTATTCCGTTGTGTGTATTTACCATATTTTCCCTATCCAGTCGTCCATCAATGTATATTTAGGTTGGTTCCATATCTTGGCTATTGTAAAAAGAGCTGTGATGAACATGAAAGTGCAGGTGTCCCTTCAACATGATGATTTTCATTCCTCTGGGTATGTTCCCAGTAGTGAGATTGCTGGATTGTATGGCAGTTCTATCTGTAGTTGTTTGAGAAACCTCCATACTGTTTTCCATAATGGCTGCACTAATTTACTGTCTGGTGCAGGAATTCTTAATGGTAAAAACATAATTTGATTTACCCTTATAGTAATGATCCCTTGAAGTTCACCAAAAAACACTTAAGAGCCCAATGTGTGACAAGGGTTGTCTCCAGTGGTAATGCTCTGGGAATAGCTCTTTAAGATCACTGTCTAGTGAGGGAGAAAGAGTATTGTAACACAGAGTGTCATGTGCAATGATAAAAATATGCCACCAAAGAAAGGCTGACATAGAGGAGGTTTAGGGGCACCTTCCCAGATAGGTGACATTGAGTCTTCAATCAGTCAGTCAGGCAAATCACGTATATGAGAAAGGCAGCAAGGACAGGGCAAGAAAAGGCAGCAAAACAGCATGAGGGTGCAGTGTGGTGCTGCACATGAAGGGAGAGCAGGGATGGACAGAAGATGGAACTGCAGTTGGCGAGGGAGGAACTGTGCAATCAGACGTGAGCCCTGGAAGTCAGTCAGGCAAATCACGTGTATGAGAAAGGCAGCAAGGACAGGGCAAGAAAAGGCAGCAAAACAGCATGAGGGTGCAGTGTGGTGCTGCACATGAAGGGAGAGCAAGGACGGACAGAAGATGGAACTGCAGTTGGCGAGGGAGGAACTGTGCAATCAGACGTGAGCCCTGGACAGATCTGTGGCCTCCGTGGGAGGACTGACGTGAAGGGGGCTGAGGACTGGGAGATCAGTTAGAGGCTACTGTAGAAGTTTAGGCAAGAGATGACGAGGGACTGCTTTAGGGCAGTTTTAGTGGCAATGGAAAGGAGAACAGGTCTGAGAAATGCTTAGGTGTACAAGGTGCACCTGGAGATTGGCTGTGGATGAGTGAAGAGGAGAGAATTCTAGGTTTCTGCTGACTGAAGAGGAAAGCATGGGAGTCAAGTTCCTATTCGGGCATCGTGGGTTTAAGGTGCTGTAGGATGGCTATAGGATATGTAATGTTGGAGTGATGAGGTATGGGAGGGAAATACAGACCTGGGAGTCATGGGTTGAAGCCATTGCAGAAGATGAAGTTGTCTTGAACTCAGAAAAGGGGCCCCACAGAGCTGGGACCCAGACCCCTGAAGAGGGGGTGCTCTTCCGATGGTGGCTCTGGCAGTGCCAGAGGAAGAAGCTGGAGGACAAGCCAGCTGCCTCTGCCAGGGTGAGAACCAGTGCTGCTGGGATGCTGGTAACAACAGTGAGAAAAGCAGGGAGAGCAAGGCTGCTCTCCTGCCTCCCAGCCTCTCTCTCTCTCCCCTGTTGGCGGAATGGGCAGGAAACCAGCCAGCAAGGTAGCAATGCCACGTGCAGAGCCCCAATCCCAGCATCACAGCCCAGGGTATCAGAGGGTGTATTTGCAGGTGAGATAATACCGTCCAATAGGTGGCCACTAAGTCTAGGAAGGCACTCTTCTTCAAGAACGTACACAGTCTTTACCACATTCACAGGCAAGTGGGGCAAAGGGCTGCCCCAGGAGCAGTACTTAAGGGAATGGAGGATTCTTAGCTTGGGAAGGATAACATTCAGGTGCAGGGTGTGGGGGTAGAGGTGGTAGGAGATGAGGTTGGACATCTCCAACCAGAGAAGAGAACTGTCTTCAGATATTTGAGGAACCGCCATGGGGAACTGGACGTGCATTAGTTCTAAATGAGATGAGTAAGTGAAATCGGCAGAAAATACTATGACGTCTAACAATGCACTGTCTCATAACATGAGTTCCCCTTTGAGACAGGGCTTTAACAGAGGCTAGCAACCACTTGACAGCTGGTACCCACAAGGATGTGAGCTCCAGGAGGGAAAGCCATTTTTTCACACTATCCCAGTGTGTGCAATAGTGCTCGGCACATGGTATGTGCATAACGTCTACTTGTTAAATAAATCAGAAATGATTCAAGCATTAGATCAGAGGACTAGATCACCACGAGGTCCCTTTCCATCCTGCAACTGATCATATACAAAATAAAATATGCAGAGTCCCAACTGAATTAGGAAATAAATGAACCAGAATTTAAGCTGCAAAAAGGTTGGGTATCCAGTATCCCTTTAAAAGCAGGTCGCTATTAACCAATGCTCTCATGAATCTACGTGATGACCCTGAGGCACTGCCTGATTCTGAAGGGCTATCTGAATCATCATATTAAATTACTCTCACTTTAAAATGCAAGTTGTATTTTATTATATACTAATTCTTTTTAAAGTTGCAATTTGTTTACATAGCCATAACTTGATGAATCTTAAGGCCCATTCCCTAATCTTGGCAGCTAATGGTTTATAAGTGCTAGCAAATTAGAATTTTCAACAGGAAATCTAAATACAGTAGATTTTTTTGATGTGGAAATCAAGAATCAGGCAGTCCAAGGGTCTGAACCCTATCTTTTCTTTCCTACCCTGGCTTCAGTGTTTGTCTCTATTGGTCCTTGTGCTGTCACTGGTGCATCCACAAAATGTGACAATTAGTGATATGCTTGTCAAACGTTGTGGAGCTTGTCCCAAAGCAAGGCAGGGATGGTGGCACTAGCCACAAGAATAACAGGCTACAGATAAAAATCGTAGCAGCCTAGCAGTGTATAGCACTTCTTAGTTTGAGGCACTATATCGACATTTTACCCTCATGACAACCTCATGAGTTTAGTATTAGCCCCGTTTGAAACGACTTTGAACCCTTGGAATTGGTTCCACTTCTGGCAATGACATTTTGGATAAATGTGGGCATTGGAGCACTAACCCTTCCTTAGAGCAGTGATACTGATTTACCAAGTAGGAAGCAGACCCAAGAACCACCGTGAGTCAGGGGAAGCTGTTCTCTGCACAGCTCCTCCCACGCACAGCTCCTCTCCCTCCCCAATCCGTGCTGCCACGGCCCCCCAGCAGCTAGGAGAAAGGCCACAAATGGAAGGATCTTAGATCTTTTCATTTAATTTTTTTCAAGCTTTTTTGACTGATGTCCATAATGAGAAATACGTTTTCCCTAGTATACCTAAATGTATATGAATGTGCATATGTGTACACACACATACATATACATATGCAATATATAAACAGATATATGTTTACATATTAACAAATTTAACAAAACAGCATTTATTTACATACAATGTGCTTTAATAGTTTCTATTCTATTTAGTTTTTTTTAAATACCGACTGTAACCTATTGAGTTGATTTTATAATCCGCTAATGAAAGGGTCAGTCAATTTTTTGGGTAAAGGGCCAGAGAGTAAATATTTTTGAATTTGCAGGCCGTGTGGTCTCTGTTGGGACTACTCACCTCTGTAGTTGTGACAGGAAAGCAGACATAGACGATACCAATGGGCATGGTTGTGTCCACTAAAACGTTATTTACAAAAACAGACATGTTGACACAACCCCTGCACTAATAGGTCACGGCTCACAGTACTAACTTCTTAAAAGCACAGAGCTAGTTCAACAGTTTCCAGTGCTCAACTGACCAAGAGTCATCTGGAAAGTATGTTAAAAATGGTTTTCAGGACCTACCCTATACCTACAGAACTGGAATCTCTGGGGAAGGGGTCTGACACACCCCACTTGTATCATCCTCCCTGGGTGATTCTTATATGTGGCCAGGTTTAGGAATCACTGGTCTGTTCCAATGTCCGCATTCACCCCAGCCCCTGTTTTTGTTTTTTTCTTTTGTCTTTTTCGTAACCGGTGGCTTGGTGTCGACCGCACCGCGTTCAGCCAGTGAGCGCACCGGCCATTCCTATATAGGATCCGAACCCGCGGCGGGAGCATCACTGCGCTCCCAGCGCCGCACTCTCCTGAGTGTGCCATGGGGTCAGCCCTCCAGCCCCTGTTTTTATTTATTTTTATTTATTTTTTTATTTTTTTGTCCTTTTTGAGACCGGCCACACCATGCTCAGCCAGTAAGCACACCGGTCATCCTTATATAGGATCCGAACCGCGGTGGGAGCGCTGCTGTGCTCCCAGCACCGCACTCTCCCGAGTGCGCCACGGGCTAGGCCCAGCCCCTGTTTTATAGACACTAAACTGAAACCTTGAAGGGCTATGTTCTGGTACACAAGCAACTGTCGACAAATTTAAAGAACCCAGGTCATACAAACTGGGGTCTCTATCACAGTGCGGTTACATTAGAAACTAATAACAAGAAATTTGAAACAGAACATAAAACTCACCTCTTATAATTTGTTTAATACATTTCCCTGTAGCAACTCAGCAGAAAGTGATAACCAATTAAAGGACAGAAGCCAATGCCCATTAAATAGATAATAATATTAGGTATCTCAAGGCTACTATAAAAGGTTTTTCAGCCCAAAGACATAAATGTCTAAAATCTCATTATTCCATAATGACAAATTTGTAGCCAATAAAAAACATTAATATGTAAAACTCTAATTAGCTTGATTATGATTTCATGAACTGTGCAATTTCAACTAGAGATCAAATTATTAAAGAATATCAACTGATTTGAAAGTGATTATAGCATGCTGGCAATACGTTTCATGTTTTTTTGGCCTGAAGGAACTTAATTTTAAAAGTAAAATTTGTTCTCTATTTTCATCAAGATAGAAATTATTTTGATACAGACTTTATATGTGGACTTCAATATACTGAAACAACAAAATGGGCAAAGATAGGCACAAATAAAAATTAGAAGTTAAAAACCAAGATTAGTGAAAAATTCATTGTAAAGCTCTGTGAATTTAAATATTTATGTTCATTTCATTCCTGTATTCCTTTTATACCTACTCATTTTTTCTGCAGTCTCTGGTAACTTTAATTACAGAGTATTTCAGGTATTATCTGAAGTTACTTCTTCCCTCTGTGTATTGATTCAGAATAAAAGGAAAGCTTCCAAGTCCTCCTCTGATTTGCTGTTTTTTCTCATCCTTGTCTGTTTCTCTACACACTACACACAGACACACACATGCAAGAACACACACACATTTCCCTAAATTACATCCTTACTATCCTCCCCACTTTACCCACCTGGGAAGCTCCTGCTCATCCGTAGTCTCCACTCAAGGAGTCCCCCAACGGAACCTTTTAAAACTCACCCAGAGTATCTAAAACTTAGTCTCATCTGTATTCCCATTACACTTTGTTCCCATTACATACCTCTGCTAGAGCAATTATATTGCATCTGAATTATAAATGTAGCTATCTTCCCACTAAATTAGCATTTGCTTGAGAGCAGAGAGCATATATTTTTCATCTTGTCCCCATGACATTGCACAAAGCTTGGCTCCTAGCTGGTCTTCAATAAATGTCTTTTGAATGGGTGAAGAGAGTATATTTTACTTGGGATATTTTGTTTAAAGCTCTTACATCTGTGCTCATAAGTGTCGTTACACTGCCTTTGTATAGTTTGGGAGTCAAGGCTATAGTAGGTCATAAAATGAGTTGTGGAAATACTTCTGCTTTTTCTCATTTGTGAAAGAATTTGAGTAAGAATAGAATTATCTTTCTTCAAAGGTATGGTAGAGTTATCTGTAAAACTGTCTAGTCATAGCTTTATTATTTACTTTGGGTTTGTCCTGTTTTATTTTTCTAACTTCTTAGGTTGGATGCTTAGTACATTCTCTTTATTTACTAATAAAAGCACGTAAAATTATCAGTTTTTCTCTAATACAACTTTAGCTGCATCCAGCAACGTTTTTTTTCTTTAATTTTTTTTAGGGGCCATGTTTGAGTTCAAGATGGTCATTTGCTTATCTAGGAATTCAAGGGACCAGTTCAATCACTTAAGGGAGGTCACTGGGTTGAGACCCAGGATAGCTTCTGACTCCAGCAAGGGAATCGGTAGTTAGGAATCCCAGGCAGAATCCCAGTCAGACATTCTAGACTGCATGGTAGACGGGGGAGAGAGCCAGCATTCAGGGATTCTGTGGGTGCTCAGACTTTAGGGCAAGCCCCCTGGACCCTAGACCAGCAATTGCCCACTGATTCCATGTGCTGAGTTCCAATGGCAGAGAGGCCTATGGAGGCTGAGTCTGCTGGGGAAGGTCTTGTGAGTCCCACAACTTTTAATATGTAGTCTCATTATTGGCTAATTTCAAGCGGTTAGTAATTTACTTTACAGTTTGTTTCTTTGATTCACAAGATTTTAATAAGTGTGTCAAAGGCGGCTTTCTACCCTGGAGGTGAAAGTCTGGGATGGGTTAATTTGTGGCTCACCCTTACACTGAGGGCTATAGTCTAAATGTTTGTGTTCCCCCAAAATTCATATGTTGAAACCTGGTCTCCAAGGTGATGGTATTTGGCAGGGGCTGGGGGTGGAGGGGAGGTGGCTTTGGGAGGTGATTAGGTCATGAAGGCAGAGCCCTCATGAATGGGATTAGTCGCCTTATAAAAGGCTTCAGAGCGCTCCTTCATCCCTTCCCCCTCACACAGCAAGGGGCCATCTGTGAATCAGGAAGCAGGCCCACACCAGGCACCAAATCTGCCACTGCCTTGATCTTGGACTTCCAGCCTCCAGAATTGCCAGAAATACGTGTTTCTTGTTCATAAGCCACCCAGTCTATGGTATTTTGTTATAGCAGCATGAATAGACTATAACAGTCAGGGTGCTGCTCTTTGGTATTTTAGCTTTATTGGCAGAGGGGGTGGGGAGGGTTCTGTTAGACTCCCCATCTAGAGTGGGTCCTGGCTTGACTGTGTTCCTCCTGAGCTCCTAGGAGTCATAAAAGTAACAGCTTGATTTAGCCACTTTGGCAAATACCCTAAGATAAAATCTGATTCAGTGATAAGGTTAACTCTAGGTTTTTGACTTCATTTATATTTTAGCTAGCATTTTAAATTATTTACCAAGGAAGGTTAGTCCAAATCTGCACTGTCCAATGTGGTAGCCACTAGCTATATCTGGCTATTGAACATTTAAAATGGGACTAGTCTGAGTTTTTTTAATATACACACTGGATTTTGCAACTTAATATGAAAAAAAGAATGCAAAATGTCTCAATAATTTTTATATTAATTGTTAAAATGAAAATATTTTGGCATTAAAATATTTTGGTCAAATATATTACTTTTGCCTGTTTCTCTTTTTTAAATGTGGCTAATAGAGAATTTAGAATTATATACATGGCATGCATTATATTTCTACTAGACTGTGGTTGGTGATCTAAATAATCTAGTGTGCAATATTATTTAGGAACTGTCTTTTTTAAAAATCATGGTATTAGATTAGTCTTTTGTACATTACAGATACTCAATAATGTTGCAGAATCCTTACTAGATTGATTATATTTTATGAGAATGAATATATATATGTATATATATATTTTTTTATCTGAATAAGAATTTTTAAAAACTTATATAAGGAGACTTTGAGTTCTAGTTATTTATGTATATATATATATTTTTTATCTGAATAAGAATTTTTAAAAACTTATATAAGGAGACTTTGAGTTCTAGTTATTTCCTGGCATTTTTATTCTAAAAGAGAGCATATAATAAACACTTGATTTGCTGTCAGTGTTATTTATCAGAAGGTAGATGAAACAATGAATTACAACATGGTATTTAATCTGTCCAAGTGTTCTGTGATGCAGAAGTAACAAGATTTTGGGCTTGTAAAATGTCATTATGTTATTTTAGAGAACAAAATATAAAGGTAGAAAAATTTGGGAAGTGTCAGGCATGTTCCTTAGACTTTAAATTGATGCTTAAAAATTAAGGAAAGAAAAAAGCTATTCAATAAATGGTGCTGAAATAATTAGATACTTGTATGGAAAAAGAAAAAAATATTAAGTCCCTCATACCATACTCAAAATGAATTCCTAATAAAAGACATGTGAAAACCAAAGCTGCAAACTTCTCAGAAGAAAATATAAGATAATATTATGTATGTCATTGGACTAGGGAAGGATTATTTGAAGTAAAACACAAAAAGCAGAGCCCATTTTTTAAAAAAGACTGATAAATTTAGATAAAAAATGTATAGGTTCTGTTTAATAAACAACATATAAAAGTTAAAAGACAGACCACTGACTGGAAAAACTATTTTCAAACATGTAAGCTACCGTGGATTAGTAGCCAATATACATACATATCTCCAACAAATGACTTGCTTTATTTTTTTAAGGTCAGATTTATTGAGGTGTAACTCACAAAAAGGAAAGCTCATTCTTTCTAGTATAGTTCTATGAATTTTAACAAATGCATTTAATTGTACAACCACCACTACAATCAATGTATAGAAAATTACTTCATCCAAAAAAAAAAAAGGTTTATAGGGCCTGTATGTAATCAGTCTCTCTCGACCCCAGCCCCTGGCAATCATTGATCTATTTTCTATCCCCATATTTTTGTCTTTTCCAAAATGCCATTTAAATGGAATCACAGTATGTAGCTTTTTGAGTCTGGCTTCTTTAACTTAGCATAAAAAACATCACTTATTTTTTTTTTTTGTCCTTTTTGAGACCGGCCGCACCACGCTCAGCCAGTGAGCGCTGTTGAGTGCACCGGTCATCCCCACATAGGATCCGAACCCGCGGCGGGAGCGCTGCTGCGCTCCCCATAGGATCCGAACACATAGGATCCGAACCCGCGGCGGGAGCGCTGCTGCACTCCCAGCGCCGTACTCTCCCGAGTGCGCCACGGGCTCGGCCCAAAAACATCACTTATATCTGTAGTTTTTCCTTTTTATTACTGAGTAGTATCCCATTATATGGATATACCAGTTTGTTTATCCAGTCACCAGTTGAAGGACACTAGGATGTTCCCAGTTTGGGGTTATTATGAATAAAACCACAGTAAAAATTTGTGTACAAGTTTTTGTATGAACATGTATTTCTCTTTATCTCAGGTAAACACTATAGGACTGCTTGGTCATATGGCAGGGATATGTTTAATTTTACAAGAAACTACCAAACTTTTCCAAAGTGACTACACCACTTTTATTACCACCATTGATGTATGGAGTATTTCTGTTGCTCCCGTCCTTGCCAACACTTTGTATTGTCATTTTTAAAGGCAGTTCTAAGGGGGGAGTAATGATATCTCATTGTGGTTTTACTTTGCATTTCCTTAATGGCTAATGATATTGAGCATCTTTTTTGTGTGCTTCTTTGCCATTTATATATATTCATACAAATCAATTTCTAGAAACCCAACAACCCATCAGAAAAATGGACAAATTATATAAACAGGCAATTTCTGTAAAAATAACTCAGAATAGTCAATAAACGTCTAAAAATATGTTCAGTAGTACTAGTAGTCAGAGAAATGCAGAGAAATAACATACCATTTTAGGTCCCTCAGACTGGCAAAACCATGTAATTTTTGACAGGGATGAGTGGAAATGGGAATTTGTACTCACTGCAGGTGGAAATTTAAATCAGTACAACTACTTGGAGACCTATTTCATAATACCTAGTAAGTAGAAGATGCATCTGGTCTATGACCTAACAATCCCACTCCTAGCTATATACCTATGGGCACAAAGAAATATGTACAAGAATGTTTATTGTAAGATTGTATTAATGAAAAATAGAGACATTTAATAGTAGGAGAATGAATAAACTCATTTATCAATACAATTGAATGAATTAAACCAACGTCCACCAATCAGTATTGATAAATCTCAAGAACAATGTTGAATGGAAAAATAAGCAGGTTGCAAAAATATAAGCCACATTGCTATGGGTTAGATGTGACCCCCAAAAGCTCATGTATTTGAGACTTGATCCCAATCCTAACAGTGTTAGGAGGATGGAAATCCAATTATGGCATTTGAAAGGTGGGACCTTTAAGAAATGATTAGATTGTGAGGACTGTGCCCTCATGAATGGATTGATCCATTTATGGAGTAATGGGTGTGGTTCTGATGACTTTAAAAGGAGAACAAGTGAGAATGTTAGCTCTCTTGCTGAGGCAATTCTCACGATGTGACACCCTGAGTCACTGTAGAGTCACCTCCAAGAGAAAGGCCCTCAGTGGATATCTTCTCTGGACCTTAGACTTCCCAGCCTCCAAACTGAAAGAAAGAAATTTTGTTTCTTTATAAATTACCCAGTTTCAGGTATTATAAGCAACAGAAATGGACTAATACATACATGATACCATTTATGTAAAAATTTTAAACATTGAACAGTATATCTTATTTATGTTTCATACAGGTATAGAAAAATATAAAAACATTTGTGGTAACAATATGCATTAATTTCAGGATAGGTGTTTCCCATGAGGAGGAAGGAAACGGAAAGGGATTCTGAGAATGGGGTTTTAGCTGTATCTGTGTTTTAGTCTGTTTTGTGTTGCTATAACAGAAATATCTGAGACTGGGTAATTTATAAGGAAAAGAGGTTTATTTGGCTTACAATTCTGGGACTGCTGCATCCTGCACAGGCCTCAGGCTGCTCCTACTCATGGTGGAAAGTGGCAGGCAGCTGGTGGATACAAACAGATCACATGGTGAGAGGAAGCAAGAGAGAAAGAGGGGGGGGGGTGCCAGGGTCTTTTAAACAACCAGCTCTCATGGGAACTAATAGAGCGAGAACTCACTCATTAATCCCCCCACCTAGGGAGGGCATTAATCCATTCATGAGGGATCCACCACCATGACTCAAACAGCTTCCAACACACTGTCACACTGGGGATCAGATTTCCACATGAGTTTTGGGGGAATAACACATCTAAACTCTATCAACCTGGAATATTTCAGTTCTTGAAAAAACCTGTTAACAATTTTTACTGAGAACATAGCATCATAAGAAAATGTTCCTTGACTCTGGCTTGCATCTCAACACTGTGAAGTGCCTAAAACCCATGAAGAGTTTAATGGTCATTTTTCACTATTTGAATTATTTCTATGAATTATCAAATATTTCAGAACTAGAGACAAACAAATGAGAGTAATAAAAACTTTCTAAAATGTCTTTGATGAAATACATGCACATATTTTTAAAAAGCCTGTCATATTATCTCAGTTTATTTAAAATATTTGATAATTTAAAATACCCTACCTAGTTCCCACCTTCTTCCTCCATCTTCTCCCTGCAGAACAATCCTGAGCCAGGCTCTAGGCTTTATCCTCACTTCGAAACCTCTTTGGGGTACGCAAAATACCCTCATGTTGCCTCTAGCTCTAATCTTATGCCCCCGATCTGATAATGTTTCCCTGATTCATCAGACTTGATTCCTCTCTTTTCACTAAACCTGAGGTCTTTTGTAACTTATCAACTTGGTAAGGAGTTGATTGAGCTCTAGAAGATTCCCTTATTTTGGCCATACCTATTCCCCAACTGGTGTCCTGCTCCTGCACCAATATGGACAGAGGCCACTTTATTTGTTGACATACTTTCTTAGTGAGTGCTAAATGTCAAGCTAGATTTCTGACTATTGTTAAAGAAAACATTATTCAATGATACTTGTTAAATGTGGTAAGGAAGACTTTATTCAGGACCCACAATAGGTAGAGGAACCACTGCAACAGGATCTTGCAGTGGGGGAGAGAGATTGGGCACAACGCTGAATACAGCCTGGACCAGTGGGAATTTATAGCCAAGGAGCAGTGTGGGGTCAGCGGATGGAAAATTACTAAGGAGAAACATTAGGGATAAGGGGGATTCTGGCGACCTAACAGGATTCTCACTGAAGTCAGTCGGGATGACAGAGGATGAGGAACCTGACCAGATATGGAGGATGGTCAAATATGGAGGATGGGGGTTCCTTGCTAAACTGACCCAGCAGCATTCTTTGCTGAAACTAGAATTTACAAGGAAGTGCATGTATAGGCCTAGCAGAAGATTTGGAAGCTTGACTAAAATTCGACCAAGCAAAGAATCTTTCTCAGTTATCTCTTGAGCGTAGATTCCCTTATGCTATATTTTGTTTGCTTGTTGGATTCCCTCTCATACTTGGTGTTGGATCCTTTAACACCTGCTGCATTCATGAACTATTTTTGGGATATGGAACTCTGAACTCCAGACAGGATTTCCACCTAGCTCTGTTGCCTAAAACCTGTCCCAATCCAGTGGATGAGTGTAATAGAGAGCCCCAGCTGAGACTGATGAAAATTTACAGCTCTTAGCACTTGCTAAGCTTTCTGATTTCCTTCCTAACCTGTGTCAGACTGATCAAATTAATCACTCCTGAGAGCCAGGCTCCTAAAATAGAAAATTTATTAGGACACAGTTGTCTCTCATTACCTTCCCTCACTCGTTGGACCTAGAGATAAAGTGCTTCTTGGAACTATAACCCTCTGTCTTGGAGGTGATAGGGACATGTGAGTCCTGTAAGTTCACCCAGGAAGGAATGGCCCCAAGCTACTTGGCCTTATAAAATGCAACATCTGTTAGCAACTCTTTTGCTTTAGGTCACCTAATTAACTGCATTTGAACAGCTTGGCCCTTCTGCTACCTGAAGATTTCCCTCTGGCTGTGTACGAGGTTGACGTCTTGCTTCTTTCCAAGACCCCTCTGTTTATTGCCCTATTAAAGACCACAGCTCACACCTGACTTAGACTCTTTAGCTATTGGACTATACCCAACCTGAGCTCCCCATTAACTTCAAGGTTACTGACTCTGATCCAGACCTCCCTTGCTATTTTGTCTTTGTCCCTCAGGCCAAGCTTCAAGCAAGCATACAAAGAGAGAGGGTTAGAAGATATTGTGAAACAGAAGAAATGTGCTTGTTGCCCAACTGATGTCTGCTGGCCCAATTCTGTGGCAGACCCTTGGGAATCAGTGATAAACAAGGCACAGTCCCTTCTCGACTTCAAGTGGCATATTGGTCAAATTGGTTGTGTAGAAGCAAAGATAATGGGTGAAGCAGGAGGTAGGCCAAAGTCAGAGGCTGGAGAAATGTATCCCATGCAGGCCAAGCCCAGACAAGAGTCTTTTCCCAGATAAACGTCTTTTCAGGAATTCTCAAGGAGAGTCAAATTCCTGGGGATAGAAGGTGGTGCTACTTTCTCCAAGTTAACTAAAGACTTTTCTAGGGACTAGATGGCAGTAGAAATCTCAGCATTATGGGTCTCTGCATTTTCCTCGTAGGTCAGTGGCCAAGGACCCCAAATGGCAGGCAGAGATGAGGTAGAAGGTTCTCAGCATTAGTCTTCTAACTGTATTCCATTTGTCAAACTACTGGATTTGTTTTCAGTGGAGCCAAGAATCTGGTATGACAAAAACTACTTATTTCTAAATATCTTTTCATAGTATAAATAAGAGAAGTTGCACTTGGGAGAGTGTGGTGCTGGTAACAAGCCACCCCCCATCCCCACACCCTCAAAGAAGAGTAGCAGTTGAATTTGGCAGGATGAAGGAGGGACCAATGAAGTCCACTGTAGAATTCGAAAGCATTAGGAGCTATAGTTGTATGTCGCCAATATGATGGTCATAATGATGAGAACATGAGAACAGTACCATGTAGGTTTGTGAAGCGTTGTGGGGAGAGAAATTACCAAGTTGTTACTGACACTAATAACATGCCTTTAGGGTTGTCCCTGGGTACCATTGCTGACATGTTATTTGAAGGTCTTACCCTCCTTTAGAAAGCCTGTCAGTTATCCTTTGTGGTTTAGAATTTCTTAACATATCCTACAGCTACAAACATTGACAAGGAGTTAAGCCCAAGAAGTACCTTGATTAGAAAATGTATGTAGTTCATGCACATTTGGTGTTAAGAGAGGATGACATTTAAATAAGCAAGTTAGATGATGAGAAGGAGAAATAATCAATTAGTTTTNGAGAGGATGACATTTAAATAAGCAAGTTAGATGATGAGAAGGAGAAATAATCAATTAGTTTTATCTTGGTAGTGGGAAGAGTGGCACTGAAGATATAGTTTTAGGATTTGGCTAGTTATGTCTGTCTGGCTAGCAGTCTGGGGGTGATATCCCAGGACAGGTCCATTTTTACTGACAGGTAAAGAAGAGGTTCTGGCTAGGGCAGGATATAAATAGGGTATCCATATACCTTATCTTCCAAACTGAGATATTTTTAAGAAAAGACATGCAAACAACAGGCAACAACTGCAACTGTACTAGTGAAAACAGAATGTAAAGCCACCCTGAATATAAACACAAAGGGGTCCTCAGACCACAGCAATCTTTTGATGCCTTTGTGAAGGTAAAAGATGACTAACATGACTATCCAAGTGACTTCTGTGGGGGTTCCCTGGCATAAGTGGAAGTGAGCCACTTGTTATTGGAATAGCCACAAAGGTGGTATCATATCATATTACTGAGAGGATGGGAGCTTAATCCATTATGAAGGTGGCCCAGGGAAATTGAATGCTTGGCAGGGAGCACGGAAAGCCTTTGGCTTTTCCCAGCAGGTGTTTGTTCTTGTGGATATCTTGAACATCATTGCATCCCATTACTTTCCCTTTTTGACCTGGAGTTACCAGAAGTCATGAGTCAAGGAAAGCAGAACTTTAAGTTGGCCAAAGTGAACCAATGAACAGAGGGCAGGATTTATGACTATCTTTTATGACATGTAGGTCATTTGAGAAAGACTTCTCTCTGAGGGCAATCAGAGAGCTTGTTTGGTGTCTTAATATATTATTGCCATTTCTGGGTGAGAGACAGGTCCAATGCAGGCTGGGTCATAAGACGAAACATTGCAATGTCACAAAACCCTGTCCTCAATGAGTTGGTCAATCAGATCATTGAAAATAAGGAAAGGAAACATTTGCCATGTCCCAGCAGAAGAAGCTAGTATACAGGTTC
>NW_007726587.1:147521-166095 GCF_000696425.1 Galeopterus variegatus | reverse complement strand
TTGAAAATAAGGAAAGGAAACATTTGCCATGTCCCAGCAGAAGAAGCTAGTATACAGGTTCTGCATGGTATCTAAGGATCAAGTAACATTTCTGCAGAGAGGGAGGGATCCCTGTTTGTAAGATGGCATCATCCAGCCATGTCTTAATGAGGAAATGCTTAGCAGAAAGCAGCACTGCCCATAGTTAGAGACCAGGCAGAAATGCAGGTACGTCAGTGGATGCTGATGTGAAAAGGAAATAATGATCAAAAATCAGATAGGATAATATACATCTCAGCAGACTTCAGTTGAGGACTTTATTCCCCCTGGAACTTAATTGAGAATTCTTAGAAATACATAAAGAATAAAATGAGCAAGAAATGTTCATGAGAATTTTTTTTAAGTTATAAAAAATGTAGACTAATATTAAAGTTTGAAGGGCATAGGGTTTGACACTATAAGCCCAAGTAGCACATAGGAAATGTTGACTTCTCTTTTCCATAAAAGAATGCCATTTCCTCAAACAGTACATAAAAATTAATATGGTACATTTTGTCAGACTTTATTTTACTTCAGACCTTACTTTCATTAGGAGTTTATATGACAGTTTCAAAATAGCTGCTGACCATCTAAAAAAGAGAGAGAAAATTACAGGCCATTTTACTGCTAAATAAGCGCTCTGTAGGAATCTTATTACACCCATTACACCCAACCTATAGGCATGCTGTTTGAAGATAACAAGATCATTATTACACCAACTGATAAGAATAGCAACCAGTACAATCGAATGTGAGATAAGGACACACTTAAAAGAAGAATTTATAAATCGGTTTAGAGATAAGAACAGAATATGACAAAGTCAGAGCTTAGGACCTTATAAATTTGAGCTCTACAAAGGGTATTTTAAAAATAAATTGCATAGATGCAAGAAATTTAACACCCATTGTTTATAAAAATAATCCATTCAATTTTAAGACAGTGCTAATTATTTTTTTCCCCTTATATTTTAACTAATTTCTGTTCTCTTCTCTTTGGAAGAACAGAGGAAGCCTGAGACATTTCTCATACGTTGGCCTTTCAACTTCAGTTTGTTAGATACCTCTGAGTCTTTCATTCTTCATGTTAAATACCAAAAGGTTAAATTCCACATATGATACATTCCCTAGCCCCTCTCCTCTGGTTATATCTTATTTGGTTAATGCATGTATGGACTGACTAGCTCAGAGCAGAGTAGGACCAGCACCTCTTTTGTTCTGAGCATCATGCTAGCATTCATGTAGCCTAAGGTTGTATTTGCTATTTTCTGGTAGCCATGTGCTTCCAATGAAGGAGACTGGGCTAACCATGAAATGATGTAGGCTAGTAAAACAACAAGTCAGAGATGGTGGCATTCATGTAGCCTAAGGTTGCATTTGCTATTTTCTGGTAGCCATGTCCTTCCAGTGAAGGAGACTGGGCTAACCATGAAATGATGTAGGCTAGTAAAACAACAAGTCAGAGATGGTGGGCTATTTGGGTGTTCATGAAGATTGGCTATGAGGAATCCTAGTCTGTCCTTCAGAAGCTTGGTTGATTTCACAAATTCCATTGTGGGGAAGAAGCCAAATCTGTTCAAGATATACCTAGGGAATCCAAAACAAATGGGGATCAAACTAGCATGGGGCCAGACTAGACATCTCTAGTATAGTTTTATGGCTTAAAACCCTAAATAGAACAGGGATTTCTTAAGGCCTAAGCTAGAAAGCATTCAAGGTACCTTAAAAGCTCTACTGCTTTTCAGTCTAGATTTTTTTACCACACTGTTTACTGACTTCCCAGACCAGAAGTAGACATGCAGTATTCATATTTCACATGCATGAATATTATCTCAAAATCTAAGCACATAAAGATATTTCTGTTGAATTTTCATGTGAGTTAACTAATGGATAAGAATGCTCTATCTGCATGTTAAATTAATGATTGATTTGAAAAGCAAAGCAGTAAGCAACAAAAATGATAGACCCAGGAACAACTTGTTCTAGGATCTGTTTTATCTTGTCATAAAGTTATGACAATATTCAAAAGACTGCTCTTGCCCTCTAGATACATAACCCGGGGGAAGTTATTTAATATCTTTTAAAGTAGTAAGCATGCATGCTGTTTGCTCACACAAAGAGGAAGTCTATTTCACCTTTTGCAAAGGCATTTTTGAAAAGTTGAGTATAAATTTTTCTTTGTAAATTATTTTTCCATTTACTTATACTAAGTGCTTTTGAAATGCTTGATAACATTCATGCTTCTTTGAACTATGTAAGGTCTGTAGCATAAGCTTTTTATAAAACACTGTGTTTCTATTTTATGATTAACTGTATACCAACCACTTAAAATCAGCAGGGCAATGACATTTAAAGAAACTCTCTTATGAAGTAATTACATTTAGGCATGATTATTTGTTTTTAAATTTCAGACAACTATATATTACATTTTCTTAAAAGAGCGTACATCTGTATTTTACATATTGGAAGTTAAGTCAGTAATTAGCTATGACTACGATAATTTTAAACAGAAGAATCATTATATTTGTGTGATGTATGTCAGCACTCAGATTTATTTTGCTATTCAAGAGGTCTTTAATTTGGAGTGGCACATCTAAATTATCATCTGTACTATTTACTGATAAGTACAATCATGATCTTAGAATTCATTGAGCATTTAATGAGCACCTTCTATATATTAAAACAATACTAGGTATCATGTTATAACAATGATTAAGATGTGTTTCTGTCCTTCAAAAGACTCCCTACAAAAGATTAGGTAAGTGTGTAAGTTGTAAACTATGTAATAACTGTGATATAATTTGCTTTTAAAACAAAGGCACGAAGGAGATACTTCATTTCTTAAATTTAAAAAACATTTTTTACATATTTAAATATCTGATAAAATTTCCCCTTTAGTAGAGTGTTTTATATTTGTTTATTGAGTATTATTGAATTAAATAATGCATACAAAGCAACCACCAAAAAGGGTGGTCCGCTTCATTATCTTTCCTGTATTTTCCAGTGTTCTACATAAGGAGTGTGAATTAATTCATAATCATAAAAAAACAAAATTCAAAGACTGAGCAGGTAGGAAAAGGACCTGACATCTCTCTTTTACAAGTGAACTGCCAGCTGGGGCCATCACTCAGGCAGGAAACATCACTCAGGCAGGAATTCAGCAAGTGGGCCAAAGGGAGATTCAAGTTTTCAGACAGGAAGCGACATGGAATCTGCTTCTGGCTGTCAGAAGTTGCAAGTGTAAAGCTCCAAAGCTCCTGGGGAAAGATGATGCTTGCCTTTGTAGTCAAAAGGTCAGGAGGGAGATTAAGCTGAGAAGCTAGCTTTCTGTAGTATGCTTAGTTTCACTGAAAGTTAGGACCAGACTGAACCAGCTAATTTTAGTTTGAACTATGACATTTAGTACCCCATTTGATTTAAAACAAATCATTCAACCTTGCCGGGTCACAATTCTTTCATGTGCCTATAATCCAAATGTCTTGGCTCCATTAGACTTTGTCTACAAATGAAAGTAACATTTCCATTAAATTACAAAATAACAACATTGATTGAGGGGACACCACCAATTCGATTGCTAGAAATTAGCCTACTAAAATGGCCCCTGGGGGGACATGTGAAGGTTTCACAGGTGATCTCTGAGATGCCCTTAGACGTGGCCTGTGTTCTCTGACTTGCCAAACTTTGCTCCTTTGTATACCACTGGTCTCCCCTCTCCCTACCCCCCACTCTGTGGAAAGCATGGGCAGGGCACACTTGTCTTCCCCTGTTGCACCATCCCAGGTATGGGACAGGCCTTGCCATTAATTCCCCTTAGCACAGCACAGACTTGGCCTGCAACATATATTAAGAATTTACTGAAGATTCCTAGCAAGACAAGGGAAATAGAGCACAGCATAGTCTGGGAAGACATCTCCGCTTCCTATTATGTGCCAGGCACTGGTAAGCAAAAACAGATGCGATCTATGCTCATGGATTCTATAGTTTAGTGGAAGAGAGTGATAGACATCAACCAAATAATCACACAAACAGAAATTATTATTATTATTATTATATTATTATTATTTTTTTTTTTTAAAGATGACCGGTAAGGGGATCTCAACCCTTGGCTTGGTGTTGTCAGCACCACGCTCAGCCAGTGAGCAAACCGGCCATCCCTATATAGGATCCGAACCCGTGGCCTTGGTGTTATCAGCCCCGCACTCTACCGAGTGAGCCACGGGCCGGCCTACAGAAATTATTATAAGCTGATAAATGCTTTGAAGAAAAAGTAAAGAGTCCTAGATAAAGGGGATGTTACTTAGTCTGGGGAGTTAGGACAAGAGTTTCTATGACGGTAGAGCTGAAAGCTGAAGGATTTGTGGGCATTCAGAGGTTAAGGGGGACAGACAGAGAAAGAATATTCCATACTGAAGGAACAGCTTGTGGGAGGCCTCCCAGGCAGGGAGGGTCTGGTCCTATTTTGAGGAATTGAAATGGGGACAGTCAGAGGGAGAATGATAGAGAGCAGAGGAGAAATTCAGGCAGATCCTGGGGAGAACCATAAGAAGCCACTAAATGGTTTTAAGCAGGGGAGTGACATGGTCAGATGTGAACTGTCTGGTTAGAGAGGCCAGTCCTCTGGGGATAGACTGCAGATACTTCAAACAGCATGCAAAAAAGATAAAGCCTAGGAGCCAAGCAACTGTGCTAGGAAAAGAAATATGAACTTTGTAAACTGGAAAAATTTAATGTCTTATACTTTTTGAAGATTAAAAAGAATGAACACACAAAACTTGTAGACAGATGTTCAAAGCAGCATAATTCATAATAGCCAAAAAGTAGAAACACCCCAAATAACTATCAACTGATAAACTGATCAATAAAATGTGCTATATGCATAGCATGGGATCTTTATTCAACAATGAAAAGAAACAAAGTGCTGATACATGCTGCAACATGGATGACCGATATAAACATGTTCAGTGAACGAAGTGAGACACAAAAGACCACATGTGAATGACTCCATTTATGGGAAATGTCCAGAACAGGCAAATTTATGGAGACAAAGTAGATCAGTGGTTGCTTAGTGCTAGGGATGAGGTCGGGATTGACTGCTCCTTGGCATGGGGTTTCTTTTAGGAGGGACAAAACTGTTTTAAAGTTATAGAGTTTGGTGATGGTTGCACAATTCTGAATAAAACAAAAAGCACTGAATTATATTTATGTGAATGACATCTGAATAAAACTTAAAAAGAATTTTAAAAAGCATCGAGGAACTAGGGACATGTATAAAATTGGATCTCAGTCCTAAATTTCTGCTCACTTTATATTCATTGTATTCCAAATAATTGTAGCTGACATAAGAGACCAAAAGGACAGTCTTGCTAAGGTGAGTTGGGAGGATTTATGGCTCTCTTAATACATGTTAAAATGGTAGAGTTGAGCCCACTGTTCATTAAATTAGCAGTACCAAGCAGCTGTTTCAGTTAATCATTATGAGGGCTGTAAACACTCAAAAAGTACTCAATTAACATTTTAAAAGATAGTCTTGTTAAAATACCTTTTCTCTTTTTAACATTTTTCCTCTTAAAAAGTAACGCTATAATGTTTCTTGCTTTCATTAAAATTAAGATGTTAGCTTAACTTTAAGATATTGCCTCAGACCTTTTAAACATTTTCTTTTTTGTCCTTTTTGAGACCGGCCGCACCGCGCTCAGTCAGTGAGCGCTGTGAGCAAACCGGTCAACCCTATATAGGATCCGAACCCGCGGCGGGAGCGCTGCTGCGTTCCCAGCGCTGCACTCTCCCGAGTACGGCACGGGCTCGGCCCGTAAACATTTTCTATCTAGTTCTTAAACTCTAATGAGGAAAATGTGAATCATTATTTATTAACAACTACATAGGTTCAAAATAGCTTCACAGAAAGGGAATATGAGGTTGAGCAGGTGGCGATGCTTCCGTTTTCACACTCTGAGAAGGCCAAGGTTTCTTAGGGAAGCATTCATGGTATCTGTATTAATCAGTTTCATAGTTCCTCAGCTGGTGTGTGTGTGTCTAATTTCATTTGGCTTGCGCTGCTGACTCTGTTACGTTTTTGATAAAAATTCATTTCATTTCCCTTTCCAGCTTCCGTCCTACTGGTGTTTGCATGCCAAAGTGTAATTCAAGCTTAACCACTCTGAGTGTAGGCTAAATTGCCATATTTTATGTAAGAGGAAGCTGAGACTCAGAAATGATAAGGAACCTTGATTTGGTTGCATCTCTAGTTAAAGAGAGGACTTCGAGTTGGCACTCATCTCCTGATTCCTATTTCTTTTAATGAAACACCCTCTTCATTTTTCAGCCTTCAATCTCTATCTTTTCAAATCTTACACTAAAGAATAAGTATTCACACAGAACATCATTTTATGTTCGCTTTTCTGAGAACTGACTTTAAGAACAGTTAGAAGAGGTGGTTATCTGTGAAGTGTAAACAGAGGGAAGAAAGTCAAAGGTGGATACTTCCTTTTGGGCCATTCATTTTCCCAAGTAACAACAACAACAAAAATCTCATTTATTTCTCCTATTAAATAGGAGAACCCACATGTTTTTAACAAAAGGCTGCAAACAGCACCAGGGTTCTGATCTAAAGGATTTTAGAAGAGGAATGCCAAGGTCATTGGAAATTAAGTCTTTCACGACTGTTTTTCACCTGTACTACAAGTCTCCTAATCTCCCTGCTGTTGCTTTGGCCTCTTTAAGACCCATTCTCTGCAGGGAGAAGCTTAAAAAAAAAAAAAGAAAAAAGAAAACTACAGCTGTCTTTCTCCTATTTAAAACCCTCCCATGCTTTCCATCGCACTTAGAATAAACTCCCAGTTCCTTTCTTGGCTAACAAAACCCTGCAGGATCTGGCCCTTGTTTGTTTACCTCTCCAGGCTCAAGAAAGTTTACTTTCTTATTCTTTTCCTTTTTAAATGCACTAGAAGAGGTCCCAATTTAGGGCCTTTGAATTAGCTTTTTCCTTTGCCTGGAATGCTCTCCTAATTTTTCATTGACTACTTCAAATGAGTCCAAATCGCTGCTTAAGTATCTCCTCTTTAAAAGGGCAGCCCCCTCACATAGCCACCCAATCACTAGCAACCTCACATCACTTATAGTAATTTTTTTGCATACGGCTGACACCAAGACAGATATTTTTTCTTTATTCCTCTGAGATATGCTCCCCAGACCCTAGACTTTGTCTTCATCACTGCTCAGTCAAAGGCCTGCAGTAGTGCCTAGCACATGGAGTTCAACCAAAATGTGTGGAATGAAGAAAGGAACATGTGAATGCACCCCTCCTTCCCCGCCCCTCTCCTCCGAATAGGGCAAGACTTAACTCATAATGAGGACATACTTAAAAATGTTTCCCACGGATCCGGCATTTCCACCCTCGAGGAACAGATGCCGTTGAGGAGACAGCGCAACCTGACTGGACTGGCCCTGCCGATTTTAAGTGTAAATAATTCATCTCGGCCTTAGCTGCTCCGTGACCAAAGCTTCACTTTCTGATTGGGACACGAGGTAAGCAAGTCCGGGTGAGCACTAGGGCCTGGAGATCCGTCGGTGGTAGTTCTCGCGGTTCGGATAGGGCCGACGGCCTGGTGCGCTCGGAGTGGTCCTCCCTAGAGATGCTGCGGGGAAGGGGCGGAGCCACCCGAAAGGATGAGCCTTACGAGGGCCGTCAGATGTGGTGGGGCTGCGGCTTTGGGAAGGGCCTGGGGCTTCAGAAGAAAGCAAAGCTATCCTTGCGGCGAAGAAGGAGCTCAGCTGACCCCAGGCGGTAAGACCAAGGGGTCGAAGGAAAGGAGGCAGGGCTTGAAACCCAGCCTGCGGAGCAAGCCAAGGCCTGGCTGTTTTGCCAGAGGAAAGGGTTAAGCCGTTTCCAGGACAACGGACCAGGAAGCGCGCAAGACGTCGGCCGCAGGTTCATAGGTCACCCTCGAGTTTTAAAGTGTCTAATTTCATTTGGCTTGCGCTGCTGACTCTGTTACGTTTTTGATAAAAATTCATTTCATTTCCCTTTCCAGCTTCCGTCCTACTGGTGTTTGCATGCCAAAGTGTAATTCAAGCTTAACCACTCTGAGTGTAGGCTAAATTGCCATATTTTATGTAAGAGGAAGCTGAGACTCAGAAATGATAAGGAACCTTGATTTGGTTGCATCTCTAGTTAAAGAGAGGACTTCGAGTTGGCACTCATCTCCTGATTCCTATTTCTACATATATTAAGAATTTACTGAAGATTCCTAGCAAGCTGGTTCGGGTTCCGGAGCCTCTCCGCCTGCCTGGTGTGTCTTCACTGGCTTCTGGGTCTCCCGAGTGCTGCGCCTTCGCAAGGCAGTGGAAGGAGGCGGGAGGAGCGGGGCAGGGGGAGGAAGCGCAAGGCACCGGGCCCGGAGGGGAGGGGGAGGTCATCAGGCTGGAGAAGGGTCTTCCTGAGGTCCCGAGTGTGGTGGCGGAGCCGCTGCCCCTGTGAATGACAGGATGTTTCCACCTCCGATGTGGTCTTCAGAGCCGGGACCCCTCGCTGCGTGTGCTTAGTTTGTCTTCGTGATGCTGGCACAGGAGCATTTGCAGGACGACGACGACGTTGCACTTTGTTCCCGAACAGCATCCTTCACTGTCAGAACCCCTGAGCCACGGAACCAGGCTCTACTCAAATCTTGCGACAGAAACGGAAGGCGTCAGGCGGCTCCTCGGAAGACTGACATTTGGATTTGCTGTCAAATTCTCTCCTAGGTGGTTAATGCTTAAATGCTGGCCGTTCGTTATTCTGAGTGGATTGGATTTATTTCTGTTATTTCAGGGATCTAAGCTGCTTTATAAAAAATATGTAGATTAACCAGAGTATTAAAAAAAAAAAACTTTGGCAGAATGACAATGACGGTAAAATCTGTGACAGTGGTATGACAGTTCTTTTCCTCTGTTTTCCTTCTCTAAAAGCTTATTAAATTGGAAGTGATTTAGCTTTAGATGTTAAGGAATTTCATGATGAGAAATAATGCTGAGATACATATCTAATGATCTTAGTGCACGATGGAGTTAAAAATTCTGGTTCTCTTTTCAGCTTTGTAATTATTCAGTCGCTTGCAAAACGCTTAAGTTGTCCTTAGCTTCTCCCCACCTTGTTAGAAATGTTAATGTTGATTGGTACTAATTTTGCTATGTCTGAAAATACTCAGAAAATAGAGTGCTCAGAAAAGATGGGGTAGTCGGTAATGTAAAGATAGATGATTTTGTTTAAATGTCTCTTCGAGCAAAACTGTGACCCAAGGGTTGACAGTGAATTTCACGATTAGTTGTAGCTGTAACAGTGAGTTATGAGAGATCAAAGAGTGTAAGGGAATCAGAGAAGAATTCAGTTCCCAAGCTGAGCTAGTGACTAGTAGATGTACCCACATAACTGCACTATTGATATGATTGATAAGGGCCTAGTGATATACTCCTAGGCCAAAGATATTTCCCAGTTGTTGAGGATATGGGAGTTGCTTAAGATCCAGAACCACAGTGAGAAATTCTATAGCGTTCTCTAGCCTCTGAACTCCAGGGGCAAGACTGGAAGGTGAAGAAGCCTGATGGTATGTTAACTTTTTTTTTTTTAAATTTCAGGAACTTACTCTCTGGGAACAGGACTCAAACCAATTCAGGTGATACAGTATAGGCCATTTTAAGAGGAACTTCCAGCTACAAATAGGTAGAGGAGTTCTGTCCATAGCTGAAAATGCCTTTTTGAGAATGGGCAAAGAAGATCAGTCTAGATTAGAAAAATTCCCTCCTATTCCATCTTACCAAGCTGATTTTCAGAGATAGAAAAATAGAGTTTCTAAAATTATTATTTTTAATTGACACATAATAATTGTATATATTTATGGGGTACATTGTGATATTTTGGTACATGTATGCAATGTGTAATAGAATTTTTTGCTAGTCTTTATAACCTTTAGGCAAGGGTTTCATACTTTTAGTGTATTTGTTATTTTGTCTTGCCTTTGAGAAGTAAGTGAAGTAACTTTAGGTAGGAAAGGTAAACTGATTTTTTTTTTTTTCTTCTGTTGAGTGGCCTGCATTTTAGTAATATAATCAACCACTGGGAGGTCATGAGGGGCGGGGTCAGGTCAGGAAAAGATCTAAGCTTAGCCTGGGTGTGAGTTCAGTGTATATAAACTGTCAATGTGGGGAAGGGAAAGGAAAATACTTTATAATTAAATGCTTTAATAACAGACTGGACAGATCCAAATGTCTTCATTCTTCTACTCATCCTTACATATAAAAGTTCATTGAAAAAAATACTTCGTGGAGTAAAGGTATTTGAAATATATTGATTAGAGACTGGATATGATAAAAGGAGAAAAGTTAACATTTTTGGATTAGTCTGAGAATGTTTTATGAAAAAAAAAAAAAAAAAGATAAATGGTGTAGTGTCCTGGAACACAGAGGATGTTACTTGAGTCAAAATGAGGAATAGAGGAGTTTCGGTTTTGGAGTCATACAGATCTGTTAATTAATATCCCTGAGCCTCATTTTCCTCATGCTTGAAATGAGAGTTAAAATACCCACCTTTGAAAGTTCGTGTGAAGCACCTAGTAGCTGCTTACTCAGTGTTTTTTTTCTTTGACCTCCCTTAATGGCTTGAGGATTATTTGGCTGCATGCAACAAAGAGCCATTTGATTTAGCTTACTTAAAAAAAGGTATTTGTCATACAATTGGAGCACTCCCTCTGAAGTCCATTGCATGATTCCAGCTCAGTGTCCTGGGAACCAAACATCTTCAGGCAATTACTCTTCCAGTTTTTCTCTGGGAACACATGGTCTTCTGTCTCTGCTATTCATTGCAAGTCTGTTCTAGTTTCTTTCAGATTGGCTTTCTCTTTAAAGTTCTTGGTTTCAGCTTCCCCATAACTTGGGTTTGCAGGACAGCTTTGGTTTGCCACGGTGCCAAGACTCACTTTGACATTGCAACATGATTCTCAGCAAATATCTCCAAATCTCAATTCTGAATTTCTGGAGAGAGAATCCAGTTGGTCAGATACCTACTTCTAGTCTAGTTGGCTAGTGGTAGAGGAAGATGGATGGGGAAGAGACTTAGGTGTTTCTCACAGTTTGTAGGGCTGTACTTTTTAGACTGGCCACAGCAAGTTCTTTAAGAAAAGGAGTGTGGACAGGGAGGAAATGATGGGTACCTCTGGTGTGCTCTAACATCCTGCAGTTTTAGTTCTTCCTCTAGCACTGCATTGAACTTGCTCTCAGCTTGGTAATGATCTAACTTTTCAGAGCAAATTCTCCTGGGGCGAATTACTTAAACATTCTGTACCCAAGTTTCCCCGTGTGTAAAGTGGGTATAATGACAGCACCTTCTGTTAGAATTATGAGCTTATGTAAAGCAATTAAACAGTGTCCCGCTGGCACGTGACAGGAACTAATGTCAATAATGCTGAGGTTGAGAAACCCTGTTATCAGTTAAGAACAAAATGTATATTGTGAATGCAGAAATGAGGTTGAATTAAAATTAAGAAGTAAAAGGGCAGAAACTATAAAAAAGCAAGTATCTTAGTAGATATTAGGACATAATTCAAATCTTTTTTTGTATGATTGATTATTGTTTTGAAAGGCAAAACAGTAGTAACTGATAGCTGTGGTGTTTTTAGATTTTGTAAGTCAAACAGCAAGTCTGTACCCAAAGAAGAAGTGAACATGTGAGTTCCTGCTGTATCAGGTACTGTGTTTTTTTTTTTTTTTTTGTCCTTTTTGAGACCGGCTGCACCGCGCTCAGCCAGTGAGCACTGTGAGCGCACTGGCCATCCCTATATAGGATCTGAACCCGTGGCGGCAGCGCAGCACTCTCCCGAGTGCACCATGGGCTCGGCCCTTGGGTACTGTTTTACATATGTTATTGCATTGCATTCTTAAGCAGTCCTGCGAAGGTAAGCCCTATCTGTAAAAGGGGGATAACACCACCTTTGTTTCACTGTTTGCTCATTGGGTATTATCCCATTTTATTTTTCTAGTGGTTGCTCTAGGGTTTACAAAACAACTTTAACATCAGTCTTTCTTCAGTAATATCATTTCACATATAATGTAGAAACCTTATGACAGTATTTTTTCATCTCCCACCCACCATCTCCTTTATGCTATTTTATTATACATTTTACCTCTGTCTGTTGTAAACCCCATATTACAGTATTATTTTTAGTTTAAATATTTACATTTAAAAAAAAGAGATTATTTGAGAAAATAACTTTTATATTACCCTTATATTTACCATGTCAGGTGCTCTTTTCCTTTGTGTAGATCCAAATTTCCATCTGGTATTGTTTTTCTTTGCCTGGAGAGTTTCTTATCACAGTTATTCTAGTGGTAGTCAGCTCATGGTGAATTCCCACAGCTCTTATTAGTCTGAATAAATTCATTTTGCCTTAATTTTTGATTTACGTATGGATATCTGGGTTTACACTTTTTTTCCTCCCTTTCGGTTCTTTAAAGATGTTTTTCCATTGTCTTCCAAGCTTTCTGGCTTGCGTAGACAGGAAGTCTGCTGTTCTTCTTTGTCTCTCTGTATGTAATGTGTACTTGTACTTTTTTTTCTGGTTGCTTTTAAGATTTTTCTCTTTATCACTGGTTTTTATTAATTCGGTTATAAAATGTGCCTTGGTGTAGTTTTCTTTTATATGTATTCTTCTTAGAGTTTATTTAACTTCCTTGGAACTGTCAGCTTATGCTTTTCATCAAATTTGGGTAATTCTGGGTCATTTTATCTTCAGATATTTGTTTCTGTCTCCCTTGTCCCCTCTGCCCCCCATCTTCCACACACACACTTTTTGGAACTCCAGTTACTCACCTTTTACAGTGCTTAATGGGTCACTGATACTCTGGGTTTGTTTGTTTTTATGTTTCTTCTCTCTGTTTCATTTTGAATGGGTTCTATTGCAGTGTCTACAAGCACACACACACTTTTTGGAACTCCAGTTACTCACCTTTTACAGTGCTTAATGGGTCACTGATACTCTGGGTTTATTTGTTTTTATGTTTCTTCTCTCTGTTTCATTTTGAATGGGTTCTATTGCAGTGTCTACAAGTTCACTGAACTTTTCTTCTCTAGTATTTAATCTGCTAGTAATTGCACCCAGTATGTTTTTCATTTTAGATATATTTTATTTTCTTCTGTAAAGGTTCAATTGCAGTCTCTTTTATATCTTCTATTTCTGTCTTTGTCATGATCATGTTTTCCTCTCTGATCTTGAATGTATAGGACATGTTTATACTATAATTTTACAGTCCTCTTCTGTTCATACCACCATCTCTGTCATTTCTGGGTCTGCATTTATTGACTTTTTTTCCTCTTAGCTGTGAGTCATATTTTTCTTCTTTTGCATAGCTGGTGAATTTTGATTGTGTGCTAGGTATTGAGTTTTATGCTGTTGTTTGCTTGATTTGTTGTATTCCTTAAGAGTGTTGAATTTAGTTGTGGTGCAGTTATTTGGAATGTGTTGGATTGCTTCGAGCCTTGATTTTAAGCTTTGTCAGTGTGTGTCCAGAACAGCCTTTAATGTAGTGCTTGCTTATTCCCTCAACAAAGGCAACTTCCTTTTGAGGAATCTGTCCATTGCCTGATATATTACAAGGTTTTTCCACTCTGATTAGTGAGAGTGCAAACTGTTCCAAGCCCTGTCTGGCTCCAGGTACTGTTTGACCTACTGCACTCTCATTGTTATTTCCCCGACCTCAGGTACTCTGCACAGGTTAGTATTTGACAAAAGTTCTAGGGGAACCCATTCTGTAGATCTCTAGAGCTCTTGCTGTCTTTGAACTCTCTCTTCAATACTGTGCCCTGTAAATTCTAGCCACTTTGGTCTCTCCAAATTCTGATCTCTGTCTCTAAAACTCAGTGAGACTGCCAGACTGCTTGGCTTTCCTGTCCCTCTGTAGTGACCTGGAAGTAGCTGGCAGCCAATGTTTCCCTTCTCTCAATGATCACAGTCCTGCATTGCCTGTTGTCTAATGTTTGTAAACCAATGTTTGATATATATTTTGTCCTGCTTTGTTGTAGTTATATTTAGCAGAATATTAATTTTTAACACTTGGCCATTTGGCATTTGGTTAAAATGTATATTTGGAGTCCTTAATATGAATATGATCTCAAGTATTATAAAAGAGAAATTTTTGCAGACTTTTCAATGTATTTTCACAGACAATTCATTTTATGTGGACATATCCATTTAAACATTTAAAGACGTACTTTGCTCTTTAAATAAAATTACTTTTTATTTATTAATTCAGCAGATGTTTGAATGTCTAAAATACAAGTACATAAAACACTTTTGTTCTCAAGAACCATACAACAGGAGGGAAGTATGCAAACAACGGCACCAAAGGATTAAAGGACAAACAACTTTCTGAGCATGAAGGAGGTAGCTACTATTTGGGCTGGGGGAGATAAAGGAAGGATGAGTCAGGATCTCAAGGAGGGAGGTCCTTGAACTGATACATGAAGAAGAGTAAGTAACAGTTCAGCTGATGGAAGAGAGAGGGTAGATCTGAGGAAAGTTTAGGAGGATGACAGGTTGGGACTTGGTGATTTACTAGCTGTGATAGTCTGTAGGAATTAAAGGAAGGGCCATTTTCCAGCTTGGCCTACTGGCTGGGATTGGTTTACTGGTTCTTAGTGAGATAGAGAATACAGGAGGAGATTTTTAGAGAGAAAGTTTTATTTAGCTTTTGAACATAACTAATTTTGGAGTAACTGGGATATTTAGTTGGAAGTGTCTAATAGAAAATTGGATATAAGGAACCGAAACTCAAACATAAGAAATGAACTGAAGATGTTAATTAGGGAGTTATTCGCATAGTTAAAACCAGAGGCAGAGGTGAAATATCCTTGGAAAACTAAAAAGAATGAGAACGAAAGGGGACAAGGATGAAGGTTAGGAAATATTAATATTTGAGAAAGAAGTTATGAAAGAATTTAGGGAAGGAGACTGATGTAATGGTTAGGGAAAAAGGCCATTGTTTCTCATCAGAAATTACGTACTGTACTTGTTAAAATGCAGATTTCTGGGTTCCACGTAGACTTACTGAATCTGTGAATATGTGTGTATGTGTTAGAAGTAAGCTGCTTCATACTGAAGTTTGAGAACCACTGCTGTAGGAGAGTCAGGATAGGACAATATTGTTGATAGAAGACTAGAAAGGTGTTTCAGAGACTCTGTGACACGATTAATTCTCCTAATATAAAAAAAAGTCAAGTAGGGCCGGCCCGGTGGCGCACTCGGTAGTGTGGCGCTTAGGAGCGCAGCGGCGCTCCCACCGAGGGTTCGGATCCCATATAGAGACCGGTCCGCTCACTGGTTGAGCGCGGTGCGGGCGCGACACTGAGGGTTGCGATCCCGTTACCGGTCACAAAAAAAGACAAAAAGGAAAAAAAAAAAAAAGTCAAGTAATAGATGATGTTGACGTGAACATTTCTTAGGCCAGAGAAGAGGAGGAATAATTGAGGAATTTATTTTTTATTATAAAAGAGTTTTTGCTCATCCAAAAAAATACAAAACATATACAGACAAAAACCAAAACACCCTTAATTGCATCTGCCCAGGTAAAACCAATGTCTATACTCATCTAGTGTATGTCCTCTTTTATATTACATATATGAATATACATGTAGTTATACAGATTTTATACAAAATGGGATAATGTGAACATGATGGAACCTGCCTTATTTTGCTAGATAATCTGTCATTTCCCATATTATAGGTAGATGACATGTTGTAACATTCAAAAACAAACCTGCTTGTCATGGGTGACCACCATCATCAGTTTAGAGTACCTCTTTTAATATATTTCCTAGGCATGTATGAACACATGTGTGTCAGGGTTGTGTGTGTATATCATTTTTTTTAGATCACAATTGAGAGCGCAGTATTTACACCATTCTGCAACTTGCTCTTTCATGCCAGTATGGGTTACTCTCTCTTTCCAACAGGTGGATAATAATTATGTGAATGTATTATAATATATCTGAGTTAGTGAACTTCTGGGTTATTTTTATTTTTTGTTTTTTTGTTTTGTTTCAGGGAATATTCTTTCACATATCTTTGTGAATTTCATGCCAAGTATATATGTGGGATAAATTTTAAGAAGCAAAATCACAGAATCAAAGAGTATGTGTATTTATTCAAAGTGTTCTATATCTGTTCTCTGTATTCTTTATAATTGTTTCTCTAATGGCTTTCATTTGTTTTCCTTTTCATTCAGTGATTTTTCTTAAAACATACTTGATATTCCATTGTTTTCAGGAATATCTATTCTGCTTTTTTATTGCTTCTAAGAGGATTTATGTGTCTTTCCTCAGCTCTAGCAGCTCACTTTTCAGTTGTTTAGCTTGTCCATCTGCACTTTCTTGTCTCTCATCTGCTTTTTTCCAGGTGGTCTAGGTTCACTTTAATTTCTTTGACTATATAACACACTTAGTTATTCCCTGCTTAGGACTCTTATTTATTCACCCAGAATAGAGCACAAAGCAAAAAAGCATTAAGTGAAAAGTTTATCATAACATAAAGGTATTCTGGGGTAAGATACTGTATTTTTGCTCCTCCTGTGAAATCTGTCTAAAACTACATTCTCTCTGATTATATAAGATATGAAGAATAGCTGCTCTGGCTGTTACTCTTTTACCCCCGTCTATCTTGCATCCTTTCCAAAGATGATTTTTTCTTTTTCTTTGCTTTTCCAGAAATATGTCATATCATCTCATATTGGATTCATTTTTATGTTGCAGATATTCTCTAATAGATTTTTGTTTTGTGAGGCAATATTTTATTCATGTTTAAGTTAAACAGAGTGGTGGAGTAGGGTTCAGTAAATTGTTTTTCTTCCATGAGTGAAACTAAGTTTAACATGGAATTAATTTTTATTAATTTCAAACAATAATATAAATTCTGAGGTACTATTAGATACTGTGAGTTGCGGGGGGGGGGGACATGATTATATTTGTCATTTAAAAAAAGTTTTTTTTTCTTATGTATTTTTTGTTGTTGTTCGTCTTCTAACATTCCTTCATAGGTCCCATATGGGATTCTGTTTGCTTTATTACTTAAACTTGAGTAAGGGTGTTCTGTTTGGGTCTACTATTTAGAATATTGTGGGTAAAGTGAGGTGGGCGAGGTAACCTACCAATCCCAGGATGTTATCTCACAGCACTGGCCTCCCCTAACCCCCATTGACACTGTTTCTTCTGCCTCAGAGGCATGTAGCACCTTAGGGTAAGCAGCTCATCTAGACAGTTGTCTCCTGTGAGTTAGTGTTTATCCTTGCTCAGTGAACTTTAGTCAGCAGCTACAAAGGTAATTGCTGTTTCCCATCCCTTCCCTACACTTACAGGCAAGGTGTAGTCGACTCAGAGAGAGTTAAAGACGTTGTGCGTGCCACTCCTCTGTCCTTAAGCATTGTTTTTAATGGCTGCCATCATATCATTGTGGGAGCAAACTATAAGTTATTTAATCACTCTCTTGTTTCTGACATCTAGATTGCTTCTCATTTCTTTCATGAAGTGTGATGAACAGCTTATCAAACCTTTGTGCACTACAGAGGGGTGGTTAAGAGCCAGGTATTGGAGTTAGGAAGTTTGGATTTGAATTTCAGCTCTGTCACTTACTGTGTGAGCCTGGGCGAATTGCTTAACTTTCCCTTGCCTCAGTTTTTCTCATTGTAAGACTGAAGTGCTCTTCTGCCAGTCACAAGGATTGAATGAGATGTTAACATGAATCTCTTAGCAGAACCCTTGGTGCATCATGAGCTCTCCTTAGAACCTTAGGTGCTCCAGGATCATTATTTGTTGTGATGAATTCCAAGAAGAAGAATTGCTGGGTCAGAGTGGGAATATTTTGCCCTCCAGTAAGATGGTGCCACCTTTCTTAGGAGCTGCATTTGAGAGTTCCTGATTTTCTGGAATCCTTGTGTTGGCCTCTGTATTTTATACTTTATGTGAAATTTGAGGCAAGTCCATTTACCTCTGAGGGTTTCTGGCAGTTGAAGCGAATGCTGTGGGGAAAAAAGAGGAGAGTTGGCTTGGGACAAAAGGATTGTCTTCTTGCTTTGGCCCCATAGACCTTTATACTTAAACCTTGTTTTGATAATTTTGGTTCTCTTGATCATTTTAGTCCATAGGTAGATATTTAAATTTTTTTTGTCTGTGTTTTATAGTTTCCAAAGTGCCTCTCATAAATTATTTTCCATTTGATTCTCACAATAAATTTGGTAAGTAGGGTATTATATACATTTAGGAAACAGTTCCAGAGACATTGAGTTTACCCAGAGGAAACAAAGCTAATAAGAGGCAGAACAGGGACACGAATGGTACTCTTCTAACCCTCTGTGTATTTCTTTGTCTTGTGCTTTGGAGAACTCCCTTGTTTCATGCTGAGCCTTTCTCACATTGTTGCTTCAATTTCAGTAATTAATCAAATTTTATTGTTATAGAAACCACTGGGATTATCTTAGTTCAGAATAGAATACCATCATAATTCTTTGTCTAAAAATTAAACGGGGGGGGGGGGGGGAACGTGTGGGTG
>NW_007726587.1:144907-146659 GCF_000696425.1 Galeopterus variegatus | reverse complement strand
GGGGGGGGGGGGGTGAACGTGTGTGTGCACTCACTTCAGTGTTATCTCTGCAGTGAAAGAATATAAAATTAGGGCCGAGCCCGTGGCGCACTCAGGAGAGTGCAGCGCTGGGAGTGCAGCAGCGCTCCCGCCGCGGGTTCGGATCCTATATAGGGATGACTGGTTCGCTCATAGCGCTCAGTGACTGTGGTGCGGCCGGTCTCAAAGAGGCCAAAAAAAAAAAAGAATATAAAATTAGAACTTCGCTAAAATTTAGTTTTTTTGAAGTTCTGATGGGGGAGACTAGACTGAAATTTGTTTTTACATAAAAATTTCTTTATAGTATAAATTTGTATTAACCAAATGTCTTAGAAACTTCAACTAGGCATTTCTTGATAAGACCAGCTTGATTTACTGAAAATACTTGAAACTAATTTAGCATTTCTTAAATCTTTATTGATTTAGAGTTTTTGGTTATTTAGCATCCAGTTCCCAACTCTTACTCTTTACTGTAATAAAAATTTTTCCTGGGAGAATCTGAACCCAAGGGGACCATATCTCCCTTATCCGCCCTGTGTCCATAGCATCTAGCACAGTAGATTTTAAATGAATGGACAAGGTTCTCCAGCCATGTTTAGGTATTGAGTGGTTAATGCTCTAAGTTGGCTCAAGTTCTCAAATGTATTTTATTAAAGCATTGTTAAAAAATTAAGACTTAGTTTTCGAGTTTATCCCAGGGTGTGTGTTTGTAAGTACTGTTAATCATCGGCTTGGACGTTTTCTGAACTATATGGTATGCTCTTAAGCTTCTCTATAAGGAATTTGTTCTTGTTCATCTTTCTAATTTATATGTGCAGATTTCATATTCTCATTTGTATATTATCAAACCTTTCTGCTCAAGAATTAAGAATGTCTAGGGCATTCACTCTTGCTATAGAGATGAGTAACTTTTGGGAAGCAGGAAAGCTGGGATTCTTTTTGTGATATTCTCTTAGATTTTAAAAGATTTTCTAAATGTTTCTTATTGAGGCTTTGCAATAACAAAGGGCAG
The DNA here is from genome assembly GCF_000696425.1 of Galeopterus variegatus. Lineage (NCBI taxonomy): Eukaryota > Metazoa > Chordata > Mammalia > Dermoptera > Cynocephalidae > Galeopterus > Galeopterus variegatus. The sequence goes on along the minus strand of NW_007726587.1, from coordinate 145,629 downwards.
TGGGTTGAGTAGGTAAGGGTAAACTACATTATAAATTTGAACCAAAAAATAAGATTTTTATAATAATTTTGTATTTCATTAAGTACCAATATTCACATATTTTTCAAATATTCATGTTGGATTGTTAAGTAAATTTTTAGGGCTCAAAATATTTGTTTTTAATTTTACTTAAATGAGTTTAATGCAATTATTTTAGCACAAAATGTTTGCTTGGATTGCTAAGATTAATAAGTTGCTTTCTTTTCATATATTTTATTTAGGTGTTCAGTGGATTAACTCTTTATTGATTACATACAACAGCAATAGTTATGGCGACTTTCCAGTCTTTCAGAAACAGTCACATGAAGACTAGAGCATCTGTCAGAAAAGTAAGTTCATTATGAGTATTATATTGCTTTTAGTGAACTTTTAATAAAAATATTGATCAGTTTTTTTTTTTTTTTCCTTTTTGTCTTTTCGTGACCGGCAACGGATCACAACCCTCAGTGTTGCACCCGTACCGGACCGGGACCGGCAACGGGATCGCAACCCTCGGTGTTGCGCCCGCACCTTGCTCAGCCAGTGAGCGGCCGGTCTGTATGTAGGATCCGAACCCTCAGCGGGAGTGCAGCCACGCTCCCAAGCGGCGCAGTGTAGCAGTGCGCCACCGGGCCGGCCCTTCATCAGTTTTTTTGAAGTCCTATAGCTATTACATTTTGTTTTTAAATAAATCTTATTTTTTA
>NW_007726587.1:141511-144689 GCF_000696425.1 Galeopterus variegatus | reverse complement strand
ACCTTGCTCAGCCAGTGAGCGGCCGGTCTGTATGTGGGATCCGAACCCTCAGCGGGAGTGCAGCCACGCTCCCAAGTGGCGCAGTGTAGCAGTGCGCCACCGGGCCGGCCCTTGATCAGTTTTTTTGAAGTCCTATAGCTATTACATTTTGTTTTTAAATAAATCTTATTTTTTAAATTAGTAACATTAAAATACTACAAAGATTGGCATATATGAAAATAGGGATATGAAATCATAATTACAATGATTTTACTTCCTAAAATCTTTATTTCCTAAAGATCACAATGCCTCCTTCCTATTTCTTCTCAACATATAGTTTTTCATCTGTTTTTTAGCAATAGAGGGTGTAAGTTTTCTTATATACCTTTAGCTTTACCCTAAAGGTATATAGAAATGTTACTATTCATTCATTCCTTCATTCAGCAAATATGAATTTGAGTGCTTATTACATACGTGACAGGCCTTATGCTAGATGTTGGGTAATCAGTTGTGAGCAAAGGAAATATGATTCATGATCCTTTTTTCTTTCTAGTCTGGAGAAGAACCTCTCACTTGCTCTCTTAAAACAGTTTGGTTAACCTTCCATTTCTTGGCATTTGCTAAAAGTTTGGGAGAGTGACTTAGAAGAAGAGAGTGGAGACTGGAAGATAATTAGCAGTCTTTGTTAGCCCTTTTTCTGGACTTCATCTTCTGCATTATATGACACTGTTGACCAGTCCTTACATGTTAAGATGATCTTTTACTACTTTCATTACAGTGTTTTTTTACTTGCTTTCCTTTTCTCTTATGGTAACCCCTGTCTCCTTTGCTGATCTTTTTAACTTGTAATTGTCAGTGTTTAACTTCTAATTGTCACTGCTTTTTTGATCTAAGAAATGTATGGGTTTGACTGCTGAATCTAATAGAATGGTTCCCAAATCTACAGGATGCCTGCAAAATTGCAAAACAGAAAGTAAATATATTTTTAAACAATATGCTATATATGTTTTCAGGTAAATTACCTTTAAAGTTAATAGGTCCACTTTTTAATTTGAAAAAAGTATAATAAAAAATATTTTCTCTGTTTCTACTATTTAAAAGCTATAATGTCTTTACTATACTTTTTTCAGATTAGCAATTGGACACATAGGTTTCATTTAATGATCAAATTATACTGATTGCTTTAAATTAATAATTATAACTAAATATATACAAAATGTAATAGTGAGCTGACGACCATGTTCTCCAGGCACGATACTACCTGACGACTCTAATTTACCAATACATTGCCAGGGATTAAGGGATTAGGCAGCAACTGAAATTTTGTACTATAGTTATCATATTAATGTCTTTTGTTATTCAGCATAGGCATGCAGTAAAGATTTGATTTGAATTCACTTGAATCCTGGAAACCCTTTCAGGTAAAAGTATGTAAATCCAAATGTTATATACTGTTTATATAAACAGTTATGCACACACATACACCACCTTCCATGTTTTTACTTGGTATAGCTGAATGACAAAAATTTCCCTATTGGCTACTTACTTTGCTTTAAAGATAGAGATACATTGAATATTTACTGGGAATTAATATTGGGAAAATCAGAAATAGGTATAGTTTCTACCCTATTAAATTTTTTCTGTCATTTTATTATGAAAAATTTCAAGCATATAGAAATATTAAAAGTATAGGTCACCCACATATAACCCTGTGTACCTACCACTCATATTTAACAGTCATTAATATTTTTTCTTATTTGCTTTGTGTGTGTGTATTTACTTTTTGGCAGAACCATTTGAAAGTTATAGTCATAATGACTTTTTGACCAGAACACTTCAGCATGCTTCTCCCAGGAATAACAGCTCCTCCCGTGTAACAATAATACCATTATCACATCAAGAAAATGAAATAGAATTTCTATATATCTAATACTCAGTAAGCCTCAGATTTCCTTTAGTACCTCTAAAAAGTTCACCCCCTACCCCCATTTTGGTTCCAGTTTAAGCTCCTAGGGTCTTTGTTGCATCTGTCAGTTATGACTTGTTAACATTTCTTCTGGTCTGAAAGAGTTTTTACTCTTTTTTTTTTAGACCAGGCCAGTTTCTTAAATGTCCCACATCTGGATTTGTGTAGTTGTTTTCTCACGATGCTATTTAATTTATTCCTCTCTCTCCTATATTTCACATAAACTGGAAGTTAGGTGTTGTACTAGTCTATTTCTGATGCTTATAACAAAATACACGGAACTGGGTGATTTATAAAGAAAATGAAATTTATTGCTTACAGTTTCGGAGGCTGGGAAGTCCAAAGTCCAGGGAACACATCTGGGACAGTCTTGGTGGTGGGGACAGTGACCCAGGGGTCTCACATGGCAGAAAATGGCAGAGCAGAGAGACTAACCTCCTCATGTGCTCTCATTTTAAAGCCCTCAGAACCACGCCCTTGACCACCATTATTAACCCATTCACTATGGTATGGTCCTGCAATCTAATCATCTCTTCAAGACCCCGCCTTCCGATTACCATAATAGGATTTCTTACCCTCCCGACAGTCACAGTGGGGGTCAAGTTTCTAATACATGAAACCTGGGGGACACAATTCAAGCTTCAGTGAGTTTGGGGGGGACATTCAATCCACTACAGATGTAAAGGCTTAATTACATCAGGTTAAACATTTTTGGCAAGAGCACTTTATACAGTGATGTCAGGACAGAATTTCAGATTTTCAGATGCTAAGATCGATCAGTTGGCTAAGGTGCTAACCCTGCCAGAGCTGTCCATTGTAAAACTCCATTTTCTGTTTTTTAGTTAGCAATCTGAGAGACGATACTTGCCTGTGTGAAAATATATATATATTTTTTTCCAACAACATTTTATCTAATGTTTTTGGCATCCCTTGATGACCCTTTCCTGAGTCATGATTTCATGGGAGTGGCAAAATGGTGATTTTCCTAATTTTAAATTCCTTTCACGTTTATTAACTGGCATTCTTCTTAAAGAAGGGCTTTCCTCATCCACGTTAGATGAACTATATTATTTCCTGTAAAGGCAGGGCAAATGCCCTTTAATTACCGATTTTCAGGTTAATGATTTGTTGTAATTGTCACCTCCACTGATGGCAAGTGAATGTATTTCCCTTCATTCATTTATTTATTTGTATTCCTCTGGACTCATGGTTTTTTACAGTTCTGTATTTTAC